>NC_069503.1:15392728-15672728 GCF_027579735.1 Bombina bombina | reverse complement strand
CCCTAATCTTCCGCTCCGTACACCGCCGCAATCTACATTATACCTATGTACCCCTAATCTGCTGCCCCTAACACCGCCGACCCCTATATTATATTTATTAACCCCTAATCTGCCCCCCTCAACGTCGCCGCCAGCTACCTACAATAATTAACCCCTAATCTGCCGACCGGACCTCACCGCTACTATAATAAATGTATTAACCCCTAATCCGCCTCACTAACCCTATAATAAATAGGATTAACCCCTAATCTGCCCTCCCTAACATCGCTGACACCTAACTTCAAGTATTAACCCCTAATCTGCCGACCGGACCTCACCGCTACTCTAATAAATGTATTAACCCCTAAAGCTAAGACTAACCCTAACACTAACACCCCCCTAAGTTAAATATAATTTAAATCTAACAAAATAAATTAACTCTTATTAAATAAATTATTCCTATTTAAAGCTAAATACTTACCTGTAAAATAAACCCTAATATAGCTACATTATAAATTATAATTATATTGTAGCTATTTTAGGAATAATATTTATTTTACAGGCAACTTTGTAATTATTTTAACCAGGTACAATAGCTATTAAATAGTTAAGAACTATTTAATAGCTACCTAGTTAAAATAATTACAAAATTAGCTGTAAAATAAATCCTAACCTAAGTTACAATTAAACCTAACACTACACTATCAATAAATTAATTAAATAAAATACCTACAATTATCTACAATTAAACCTAACACTACACTATCAATAAATAAATTAAATATAATACCTACAAATAAATACAAATAAATAAACTAACTAAAGTACAAAAAATAAAAAAAGCTGTTACAAAAAATAAAAAAAATAATTACAAACATAATAAAAATATTACAACAATTTTAAGCTAATTACACCTACTCTAAGCCCCCTAATAAAATAACAAAGCCCCCCAAAATAAAAAAATGCCCTACCCTATTCTAAAATTAAAATATAAAAGCTCTTTTACCTTACCAGCCATTAAAAGGGCCTTTTGCGGGGCATGCCTCAAAGAATTCAGCTCTTTTGCCTGTAAAAAAAAACATACAATACCCCCCCAACATTACAACCCACCACCCACATACCCCTAATCTAACCCAAACCCCCCTTAAATAAACCTAACACTAAGCCCCTGAAGATCTTCCTACCTTATCTTCACCACACCAGGTATCACCGATCCGTCCAGGCTCCGAAATCTTCATCCAAGCCCAAGCGGGGGCTGGAGATCCATCATCCGGCTGAAGTCTTCTATCAAGCGGCAAGAAGAAGTCCAGAAGAGGCTCCAAAGTCTTCATCCTATCTGGGCAGAAGAGGAGATCTGGACCGGCAACCATCTTCATCCAAGCGGCATCTTCTATCTTCATCCGATGATGAGCGGCTCCATCTTGAAGACCTCCGGCGCGGATCCATCCTCTTCTTCCGATGTCCTAAGTCCGAATGAAGGTTCCTTTAAATGACGTCATCCAAGATGGCGTCCCTCGAATTCCAATTGGCTGATAGCATTCTATCAGCCAATCGGAATTAAGGTAGGAAAAATCTGATTGGCTGATGGAATCAGCCAATCAGATTCAAGTTCAATCCGATTGGCTGATCCAATCAGCCAATCAGATTGAGCTTGCATTCTATTGGCTGATCGGAACAGCCAATAGAATGCGAGCTCAATCTGATTGGCTGATTCAATCAGCCAATCAGATTTACCCTACCTTAATTCTGATTGGCTGATAGAATCCTATCAGCCAATCGGAATTCGAGGGACGCCATCTTGGATGACGTCCCTTAAAGGAGCCTTCATTCGTCGTCTAGTCGTCGGAAGAAGAGGATGGATCCGCGCCGGAGGTCTTCAAGATGGAGCCGTTCATCATCGGATGGAAGAACATAGAAGATGCGGCTTGGATGAAGATGTTTGCCGGTCCGGATCTACTCTTCTGCCCGGATAGGATGAAGACTTCTGCCCGAAGATGGAATTCTTTAGCCGCCGCTTGGATCAAGACTTCAGCCGGAGGATGGACGTCACTCTTCAGCCCCCCGCTTGGGCTTGGATGAAGACTTCGGACCCTCTTCTGGACCGATCGGGACCCGGTGTGGTGAAGACAAGGTAGGGAGATCTTCAGGGGCTTAGGGTTAGGTTTATTTAAGGGGGGTTTGGGTTAGATTAGGGGTATGTGGGTGGTGGGTTGTAATGTTGGGGGGGGGTATTGTATGTTTTTTTTTTTACAGGCAAAAGAGCTGAATTCTTTGGGGCATGCCCCGCAAAGGGCCCTTTTAAGGGCTGGTAAGGTAAAAGAGCTTTTCTATTTTAATTTTAGAATAGGGTAGGGCATTTTTTTATTTTGGGGGGCTTTGTTATTTTATTAGGGGGCTTAGAGTAGGTGTAATTAGTTTAAAATTGTTGTAATATTTTTCTAATGATTGTAAATATTTTTTTATTTTTTGTAACTTAGTTCTTTTTTATTTTTTGTACTTTAGTTAGTTTATTTCATTGTATTTATTTGTAGGTATTGTATGTAATTAATTTATTGATAGTGTAGTGTTAGGTTTAATTGTAGATAATTGTAGGTATTTTATTTAATTAATTTATTGATTGTGTAGTGTTAGGTTTAATTGTAACTTAGGTTAAGATTTATTTTACAGGTAATTTTGTAATTATTTTAACTAGGTAGCTATTAAATAGTTATTAACTATGTAATAGCTATTGTACCTGGTTAAAATAATTACAAAGTTGCCTGTAAAATAAATATTAATCCAAAAATAGCAACAATATAATTATAATTTATGTTGTAGCTATATTAGGGTTTATTTTACAGGTAAGTATTTAGCTTTAAATAGGAATAATGTATTTAATAAGAGTTAATTTATTTCATTAGATTTAAATTATATTTAACTTAGGGGGGTGTTAGGGTTAGACTTAGCTTTAGGGGTTAATACATTTATTATAGTAGCAGTGAGGTCCAGTCGGCAGATTAGGTGTTAATACTTGAAGTTAGGTGTCGGCGATGTTAGGGAGGGCAGATTAGGGGTTAATACTATTTATTATAGGGTTATTGAGGCGGGAGTGAGGCGGATTAGGGGTTAATACATTTATTAAAGTGGCGGTGAGGTCCGGTCGGCAGATTAGGGGTTAATAATTGTAGGTAGGTGGAGGCGACGTTGGGGGCGGCAGATTAGGGGTTAATAAATATAATATAGGGGTCGGCGGTGTTAGGGGCAGCAGATTAGGGGTACATAGGGATAACGTAGCTGGCGGCAGTGTGCGGTCGGCAGATTAGGGGTTAAAAATTTTTAATAGAGTGGTGGCGATGTGGGGGGGCCTCGGTTTAGAGGTACATAGGTAGTTTATGGGTGTTAGTGTACTTTAGAGCACAGTAGTTAAGAGCTTTATGAACCGGCGTTAGCCCAGAAAGCTCTTAACTACTGACTTTTTTCTGCGGCTGGAGTTTTGTCGTTAGATTTCTAACGCTCACTTCAGCCACGACTCTAAATACCGGCGTTAGAAAGATCCTATTGAAAAGATAGGATACGCAAATGGCGTAGGGGGATCTGCGGTATTGAAAAGTTGCGGCTGCAAAGTGAGCGTTAGACCCTTTCCTGACTGACTCTAAATACCAGCGGTGGCCCAAAACCAGCGTTAGGAGCCTCTAACGCTGGTTTTGACGGCTAACGCCAAACTCTAAATCTAGCCGATACTGTATGTATATAGTAGAGCTATACCTTTAATAACATACTGTATGTATATAGTAGAGCTATGCCTTCAATAACATACTGTATGTATATAGTAGCGCTATGTCTTTAATAACATACTCTATGTATATAGTAGAGCTTTGCCTTTAATAACATACTGTATGTATATAGTAGAGCTATATCTTTAATAACATAATGTATGTATATAGTAGAGCTATACCTTTAATAACATACTGTATGTATATAGTAGAGCTATGTCTTTAATAACATACTGTATGTATATAGTAGAGCTATATCTTTAATAACATACTGTATGTATATAGTAGAGCTATACCTTTAATAACATACTGTATGTATATAGTAGAGCTATACCTTTAATAACATACTGTATGTATATAGTAGAGCTATAGCTTTAATAACATACTGTATGTATATAGTAGAGCTATGCCTTTAATAACATACTGTATGTATATAGTAGTGCTATACCTTTAATAACATACTGTATGTATATAGTAGAGCTATGCCTTTAATAACATACTGTATGTATATAATAGAGCTCTGCCTTTAATAACATACTGTATGCATATAGTAGTGCTATACTTTTAATAACATACTGTATGTATATAGTACAGATATGCCTATAATAACATACTGTATGTATATAGTAGAGCTATGCCTTTAATAACATACAGTATGTATATAGTAGTGCTATACCTTTAATAACATACTGTATGTATATAGTAGTGCTATACCTTTAATAACATACTGTATGTATATAGTAGTGCTATACCTTTAATAACATACTGTATGTATATAGTAAAGCTATGCCTTTAATAACATACTGTATGTATACAGTAGAGCTATGCCTTTAATAACATACAGTATGTATATAGTAGTGCTATACCTTTAATAACATACTGTATGTATATAGTAAAGCTATGCCTTTAATAACATACTGTATGTATATAGTAGAGCTATGCCTTTAACAACATACTGTATGTATATAGTAGTGCTATACCTTTAATAACATACTGTATGTATATAGTAAAGCTATGCCTTTAATAACATACTGTATGTATATAGTAAAGCTATGCCTTTAATAACATACTGTATGTATATAATAGAACTATGCCTTTAATAACATACTGTATGTATATAGTAGAGATATGCCTTTAATAACATACTGTATGTATATAGTAGAGCTATGCCTTTAATAACATACTGTATGTATATAGTAGAGCTATGCCTTTAATAACATTTAAGAACACATAAGTATTTGAAGACTTGAAAAGGTGATGCCAGTAGTGGTAACGTATACACAGAGTCTGGCCAGTAGTGGTAACGTATACACAGAGTCTGGCCAGTAGTGGTAACGTATACACAGAGTCTGGCCAGTAGTGGTAACGTATACACAGAGTCTGGCCAGTAGCGGTAATGTATACACAGAGTCTGGCCAGTAGTGGTAACGTATACACAGAGTCTGGCCAGTAGCGGTAACGTATACACAGAGTCTGGCCTGTAGTGGTAACGTATACACAGAGTCTGGCCAGTAGTGGTAACGTATACACAGAGTCTGGCCAGTAGTGGTAACGTATACACAGAGTCTGGCCAGTAGTGGTAACGTATACACAGAGTCTGGCCAGTAGCGGTAACGTATACACAGAGTCTGGCCAGTAGCAGTAACGTATACACAGAGTCTGGCCAGTAGCGGTAACGTATACACAGAGTCTGGCCAGTAGTGGTAACGTATACACAGAGTCTGGCCAGTAGTGGTAATGTATACACAGAGTCTGGCCAGCAGTGGTAACGTATACACAGAGTCTGGCCAGTAGTGGTAACGTATACCCAGAGTCTGACCAGTAGCGGTAACGTATACACAGAGTATGGCCAGTAGCGGTAACGAATACACAGAGTCTGGCCAGTAGCGGTATTTAGCTTTAAATAGGAATAATTTATTTAATAAGAGTTAATTTATTTCGTTAGATTTAAATTATATTTAATTTAGGGGGGTGTTAGGGTTAAGGTTAGACTTAGCTTTAGGGGTTAATACATTTATTATAGTAGCGGTGAGGTCCGGTCAGCAGATTAGGGGTTAATCCTTGAAGTTAGGTGTCGGCGATGTTAGGGAGGGCAGATTAGGGGTTAATACTATTTATTATAGGGTTATTGAGGCGGGAGTGAGGCGGATTAGGGGTTAATACATTTATTATAGTGGCGGTGAGGTCCGGTCGGCAGATTAGGGGTTAATAATTGTAGGTAGGTGGAGGCGACGTTGGGGGCGGCAGATTAGGGGTTAATAAATATAATATAGGGGTCGGCGGTGTTAGGGGCAGCAGATTAGGGGTACATAGGGATAATGTAGCTGGCTGCGGTGTGCGGTCGGCAGATTAGGGGTTAAAAATTTTTAATAGAGTGGCGGCGATGTGGGGGGCCTCGGTTTACGGGTACATAGGTAGTTTATGGGTGTTAGTGTACCTTTAATAACATACTGTATGTATATAGTAGAGCTATACCTTTAATAACATACTGTATGTATATAGTAGAGCTATGTCTTTAATAACATACTGTATGTATATAGTAGAGCTATACCTTTAATAACATACTGTATGTATATAGTAGAGCTATGCCTTTAATAACATACTGTATGTATATAGTAAAGCTATACCTTTAATAACATACTGTATGTATATAGTAAAGCTATACCTTTAATAACATACTGTATGTATATAGTAAAGCTATACCTTTAATAACATACTGTATGTATATAGTAGTGCTATACCTTTAATAACATACTGTATGTATATAGTAGAGCTATGCCTTTAATAACATACTGTATGTATATAGTAAAGCTATACCTTTAATAACATACTGTATGTATATAGTAGAGCTATGCCTTTAATAACATACTGTATGTATATAGTAAAGCTATACCTTTAATAACATACTGTATGTATATAGTAAAGCTATACCTTTAATAACATACTGTATGTATATAGTAAAGCTATACCTTTAATAACATACTGTATGTATATAGTAGTGCTATACCTTTAATAACATACTGTATGTATATAGTAGAGCTATGCCTTTAATAACATACTGTATGTATATAGTAGAGCTATACCTTTAATAACATACTGTATGTATATAGTAGAGCTATACCTTTAATAACATACTGTATGCATATAGTAGAGCTATACCTTTAATAACATACTGTATGTATATAGTAGAGCTATGCCTTTAATAACATACTGTATGTATATAGTAGTGGTATGTCTTTAATAACATACTGTATGTATATAGTAGTGCTATGTCTTTAATAACATACTGTATGTATATAGTAGCGTTATGCCTTTAATAACATACTGTATGTATATAGTAGTGCTATTTCTTTAATAACATACTGCATGTATATAGTAGTGCTATGTCTTTAATAACATACTGCTTGTATATAGTAGTGCTATGCCTTTAATAACATACTGTATGTATATAGTAGTGCTATGCCTTTAATGACATACTGTATGTATATAGTAAAGCTATGCCTTTAAGAACATACTGTATGCATATAGTAGAGCTATACCTTTAATAACATACTGTATGTATATAGTAGAGCTATGCATTTAATATCATACTGTATGTATATAGTAGAGCTATGTCTTTAATAACATACTGTATGTATATAGTAGCGCTATGCCTTTAATAACATACTGTATGTATATAGTAGAGCTATACCATTAATAACATACTGTATGTATATAGTAGCGCTATGCCTTTAATAACATACTGTATGTATATAGTAGAGCTATGCCTTTAATAACATACTGTATGTATATAGTAGAGCTATACCTTTAATAACATACTGTATGTTTATAGTAGTGCTATACCTTTAATAACATACTGTATGTATATAGTAGTGCTATACCTTTAATAACATACTGTATGTATATAGTAAAGCTATGCCTTTAATAACATACTGTATGTATATAATAGAGCTATGCCTTTAATAACATACTGTATGTATATAGTAGAGATATGCCTTTAATAACATACTGTATGTATATAGTAGAGCTATGCCTTTAATAACATACTGTATGTATATAGTAGAGCTATGCCTTTAATAACATTTAAGAACACATAAGTATTTGAAGACTTGAAAAGGTGACGCTCTCACTCAGTAGAAGCCTATTGGTCATTTAGGCAAGTGCTGTCTGTTAAATAGGAGCGATTGACTCTGTCAGTTACACCTGAGGAAGGGGCGTGACCCTGAAACTAGTAGTGGTAACGTATACACAGAGTCTGGCCAGTAGTGGTAACGTATACACAGAGTCTGGCCAGTAGTGGTACCGTATACACAGAGTCTGGCCAGTAGTGGTAATGTATACACAGAGTCTGGCCAGTAGTGGTAACGTATACACAGAGTCTGGCCAGTAGCGGTAACGTATACACAGAGTCTGGCCAGTAGTGGTAACGTATACACAGAGTCTGGCCAGTAGTGGTAATGTATACACAGAGTCTGGCCAGTAGCGGTAACGTATACACAGAGTCTGGCCAGTAGTGGTAATGTATACACAGAGTCTGGCCAGTAGTGGTAACGTATACACAGAGTCTGGCCAGTAGCGGTAACGTATACACAGAGTCTGGCCAGTAGTGGTAACGTATACACAGAGTCTGGCCAGTAGTGGTAATGTATACACAGAGTCTGGCCAGTAGCGGTAACGTATACACAGAGTCTGGCCAGTAGTGGTAACGTATACACAGAGTCTGGCCAGTAGTGGTAATGTATACACAGAGTCTGGCCAGCAGCGGTAACGTATACACAGAGTCTGGCCAGCAGCGGTAACGTATACACAGAGTCTGGCCAGCAGTGGTAACGTATACACAGAGTATGGCCAGTAGCGGTAACGAATACACAGAGTCTGGCCAGTAGCGGTAACGTATACACAGAGTCTGGCCAGTAGTGGTAACGTATAAACAGAGTATGGCCAGTAGCGGTAACGTATACACAGAGTCTGACCAGTAGTGGTAACGTATACACAGAGTCTGGCCAGTAGCGGTAACGTATACACAGAGTCTGGCCAGTAATGGTAACGTATACACAGAGTCTGGCCAGTAATGGTAACGTATACACAGAGTCTGGCCAGTAGTGGTAACGTATACCCAGAGTCTGGCCAGTAGCGGTAACGTATACCCAGAGTCTGGCCAGTAGCGGTAATGTATACACAGAGTCTGGCCAGTAGCGGTAACGTATACACAGAGTCTGGCCAGCAGTGGTAACGTATACACAGAGTATGGCCAGTAGCAGTAACGAATACACAGAGTCTGGCCAGTAGCGGTAACGTATACACAGAGTCTGGCCAGTAGTGGTAACGTATACACAGAGTATGGCCAGTAGCGGTAACGTATACACAGAGTATGACCAGTAGTGGTAACGTATACACAGAGTCTGGACAGTAGCGGTAACGTATACACAGAGTCTGGCCAGTAGCGGTAACGTATACACAGAGTCTGACCAGTAGCGGTAACGTATACACAGAGTCTGGCCAGTAGTGGTAACGTATACACAGAGTCTGGCCAGTAGTGGTAATGTATACACAGAGTCTGGCCAGTAGTGGTAACGTATACACAGAGTCTGGCCAGCAGTGGTAACGTATACACAGAGTATGGCCAGTAGCGGTAACTAGGGATGGGCGAATGTGTAAATTTTCGAATTTCGAATGTAGAACGAATGTTATTACCGAAATTCGAATTCTAAATCCGAATGTCGATAAGAACGAATATTCTTAAAAATTCGAAAATCGAATGTTATTTACAGTTTTCGAATGTCACTTTCAAATTCGAATGTTTATAATTGTATCGAATGTCCACATTCGAAATTTCGAATTTAACATTCTATTTAACAAATACTATTCAGAAGTTCAATAGTTCATGTGGTAGGGCAGGAATCTAGTAAATTGATACATAATAGATACAAATATATCATTTTGAATGTTTCCATATAGAATATTGCATAATTCAAATATTACATTTAAAGAAAGCATTAGAAATACTATTACAAACATATAAATTCGAATTTTTCGAATTCGAATATAAATTTGAATTTTTCGAATTCGAATATTGCATAATTCGAATATTACATTTAAAGAAAAAGCATTAGAAATACTATTACAATCTAAATTCTAATTTTTCGAATTCGAATACACGTATTGCATAATTCGAATATTACATTTAAAGAAAAAGCATTAGAAATACTTTTACAATCTAAATTCAAATTTTTCGAATTCGAATATTGCATAATTCGAATATTAGATTTAAAGAAAAAGCATTAGAAATACTATTACAATCTAAATTCAAATTTTTCGAATTCGAATACACGTATTGCATAATTCGAATATTACATTTAAAGAAAAAGCATTAAAAATACTATTACAATCTAAATTCAAATTTTTCGAATTTGAATATTGCATAATTCGAATATTACATTTAAAGAAAAAGCATTAGAAATACTATTACAATCTAAATTTGAATTTTTCGAAAAGAATATTTTCGAATGTAATCGTAAAATTCAAAACCGAACATTCGAAAATCGAATGTTAGAATGTTATATAAACATTTGAAATTCGATTCGAATGAACGAATGTGTTAAAATTCGTGCCGTTTTTCTAATGTTTGGAAACATTCGCCAATCCCTAGCGGTAACGTATACACAGAGTCTGGCCAGTAGTGGTAACGTATACACAGAGTCTGACCAGTAGTGGTAACATATACACAGAGTCTGGCCAGTAGTGGTAACGTATACACAGAGTCTGGCCAGTAGTGGTAATGTATACACAGACTCTGGCCAGCAGTGGTAATGTATACACAGAGTCTGGCCAGTAGTGGTAACATATACACAGAGTCTGACCAGTAGTGGTAACGTATACCCAGAGTCTGGCCAGTAGCCGTAACGTATACACAGAGTCTGGCCAGTAGCGGTAACGTATACACAGAGTCTGGCCAGTAGCGGTAACGTATACCCAGAGTCTGGCCAGTAGCCGTATCGTATACACAGAGTCTGGCCAGTAGCGGTAACGTATACACAGAGTCTGGCCAGTAGTGGTAATGTATACACAGAGTCTGGCCAGTAGTGGTTACGTATACACAGAGTCTGGCCAGTAGCGGTAACATATACACAGATTCTGGCTAGTAGCGGTAACGTATACACAGAGTCTGGCCAGTAGCGGTAACGTATACACAGAGTCTGGCCAGTAGCGGTAACATATACACATAGTCTGGCCAGTAGCGGTAACGTATACACAGAGTCTGGCCAGTAGCGGTAACATATACACATAGTCTGGCCAGTAGCGGTAACGTATACACAGAGTCTGGCCAGTAGCGGTAACGTATACACAGTCTGGCCAGTAGTGGTAACGTATACACAGAGTCTGGCCAGTAGCGGTAACGTATACACAGAATCTGGCCAGTAGCGGTAACGTATACACAGAGTCTGGCCAGTAGTGGTAACGTATACACAGAGTCTGGCCAGTAGCGGTTAGGTATACACAGAGTCTGGCCAGTAGCGGTAAGGTATACACAGAATCTGGCCAGTAGCGGTAACATATACACAGAGTCTGGGCAGTAGCGGTAACGTAAACACAGACGGCTAGATTTAGAGTTTTGTCGGTAACGACCCGCATAGCTAACGCTGGCTTTTTTCTGTCCGCACCTTTAAAATAACTCTGGTATTGAGAGTCCACAGAATGGCTGCGTTAGGCTCCAAAAAGGGAGCGTACAGGCATATTTAACGCCACTGCAACTCTCGATACCAGAGTTGCTTACGGACGCGGCCAGCCTCAAAAACGTGCTCGTGCACGATTCCCCCATAGAAAACAATGGGGCTGTTTGAGCTGAAAAAAAACCTAACACCTGCAAAAAAGCCGCGTTCAGCTCCTAACGCAGCCCCATTGTTTGCTATGGGGAAACACTTCCTACGTCTGCACCTAACACCCTAACATGTACCCCGAGTCTAAACACCCCTAACCTTACACTTATTAACCCCTAATCTGCCGCCCCCGCTATCGCTGACCCCTGCATATTATTATTAACCCCTAATCTGCCGCTCCGTAAACCGCCGCTACTTACATTATCCCTATGTAGCGCTAATCTGCTGCCCTAACATCGCCGACCCCTATATTATATTTATTAACCCCTAATCTGCCCCCCACAACGTCGCCTCCACCTGCCTACACTTATTAACCATTAATCTGCTGAGCGGACCGCACCGCTATTATAATAAAGTTATTAACCCCTAATCCGCCTCACTAACCCTATAATAAATAGTATTAACCCCTAATATGCCCTCCCTAACATCGCCAACACCTAACTTCAAACATTAACCCCTAATCTGCCGACTGGAGCTCACCGCTATTCTAATAAATGTATTAACCCCTAAAGCTAAGTCTAACCCTAACCCTAACACCCCCCTAAGTTAAATATAATTTAAATCTAACGAAATCAATTAACTCTTATTAAATAAAATATTCCTATTTAAAGCTAAATACTTACCTGTAAAATAAATCCTAATATAGCTACAATATAAATTATAATTATATTATAGCTATTTTAGGATTAATATTTATTTTACAGGCAACTTTGTATTTATTTTAACCAGGTACAATAGCTATTAAATAGTTAAGAACTATTTAATAGCTAAAATAGTTAAAATAATTACAAAATTACCTGTAAAATAAATCCTAACCTAAGTTACAATTAAACCTAACACTACACTATCAATAAATTAATTAAATAAAATACCTACAATTACCTACAATTAAACCTAACACTACACTATCAATACATTAATTAAATACAATATCTACAAATAAATACAATGAAATAAACTAACTAAAGTACAAAAAATAAAAAAGAACTAAGTTACAAAAAATAAAAAAATATTTACAAACATCAGAAAAATATTACAACAATTTTAAACTAATTACACCTACTCTAAGCCCCCTAATAAAATAACAAAGACCCCCAAAATAAAAAAATGCCCTACCCTATTCTAAATTACTAAAGTTCAAAGCTCTTTTACCTTACCAGCCCTGAACAGGGCCCTTTGCGGGGCATGCCCCAAAGAATTCAGCTCTTTTGCCTGTAAAAAAAACACATACAATACCCCCCCCCCAACATTACAACCCACCACCCACATACCCCTAATCTAACCCAAACCCCCCTTAAATAAACCTAACACTAAGCCCCTGAAGATCTTCCTACCTTGTCTTCACCTCACCGGGTATCACACCGATCCGTCCTGGCTCCGATATCTTCATCCAACCCAAGAGGGGGCTAGACATCCATCATCCGACGGCTGAAAGAAGTCCAGAAGAGGCTCCAAAGTCTTCATCCTATCCGGGAAGAAGAGTAGATCTGGACCGGCAACCATCTTCTTCCAAGCGGCATCTTCTATCTTCATCCGATGAGGACCGGCTCCATCTTGAAGACCTCCACCGCGGACCCATCTTCTTCCGACGACGACTTCCCGACGAATGACGGTTCCTTTAAGGGACGTCATCCAAGATGGCGTCCCTCGAATTCCGATTGGCTGATAGGATTCTATCAGCCAATCGGAATTAAGGTAGGAAAATTCTGATTGGCTGATGGAACTCTGTGTACACAGAGTCTGGCCAGTAGCGGTAACGTATACACAGAGTCTGGCCAGTAGTGGTAACGTATACACAGAGTCTGGCCAGTAGTGGTAATGTATACACAGAGTCTGGCCAGTAGTGGTAATATATACACAGAGTCTGGCCAGTAGTGGTAATGTATACACAGAGTCTGTCCAGTAGTGGTAACGTATACACAGAGTCTGGCCAGTAGCGGTAACGTATACACAGAGTCTGGCCAGTAGCGGTTAGGTATACACAGAGTCTGGCCAGTAGCGGTAACGTATACACAGAATCTGGCCAGTAGCGGTAACGTATACACAGAGGCTAGCCAGGCAAGTGCTGTCTGTTAAATAGGAGCAATTGACTCTGTCAGTTACACCTGAGGAAGGGGCGTGGCCCTGAAACTAGTAGTGGTAACGTATACACAGAATCTGGCCAATAGTGGTAATGTATACACAGAGTCTGGCCAGTAGCGGTAACGTATACACAGAGTCTGACCAGTAGTGGTAACGTATACACAGAGTCTGGCCAGTAGCGGTAACGTATACACAGAGTCTGGCCAGTAGTGGTAACGTATACACAGAGTCTGGCCAGTAGCGGTAACGTATACACAGAGTCTGGCCAGTAGTGGTAACGTATACACAGAGTATGGCCAGTAGCGGTAACGTATACACAGAGTCTGACCAGTAGTGGTAACGTATACACAGAGTATGGCCAGTAGCGGTAACGTATACACAGAGTCTGGCCAGTAGTGGTAACGTATACACAGAGTCTGGCCAGTAGCGGTAACGTATACACAGAGTCTGGCCAGTAGTGGTAACGTATACACAGAGTCTGGCCAGTAGCGGTAACGTATACACAGAGTCTGGCCTGTAGTGGTAACGTATACACAGAGTCTGGCCAGTAGCGGTAATGTATACACAGAGTCTGGCCAGTAGTGGTAACGTATACACAGAGTCTGGCCAGCAGTGGTAACGTATACACAGAGTATGGCCAGTAGCGGTAACGAATACACAGAGTCTGGCCAGTAGCGGTAACGTATACACAGAGTCTGGCCAGTAGTGGTAATGTATACACAGAGTCTGGCCAGCAGTGGTAACGTATACACAGAGTATGGCCAGTAGCGGTAACGAATACAGAGAGTCTGGCCAGTAGCGGTAACGTATACACAGAGTCTGGCCAGTAGTGGTAACGTATACACAGAGTATGGCCAGTAGCGGTAACGTATACACAGAGTCTGACCAGTAGTGGTAACGTATACACAGAGTCTGGCCAGTAGCGGTAACGTATACACAGAGTCTGGCCAGTAGTGGTAACGTATACACAGAGTCTGGCCAGTAGCGGTAACGTATACACAGAGTCTGGCCAGTAGTGGTAACGTATACACAGAGTCTGGCCAGTAGCGGTAACGTATACACAGAGTCTGGCCTGTAGTGGTAACGTATACACAGAGTCTGGCCAGTAGCGGTAACGTATACACAGAGTCTGGCCAGTAGTGGTAACGTATACACAGAGTCTGGCCAGCAGTGGTAACGTATACACAGAGTATGGCCAGTAGCGGTAACGAATACACAGAGTCTGGCCAGTAGCGGTAACGTATAGACAGAGTCTGGCCAGTAGTGGTAACGTATACACAGAGTATGGCCAGTAGCGGTAACGTATACACAGAGTCTGACTAGTAGTGGTAACGTATACACAGAGTCTGGACAGTAGCGGTAACGTATACACAGAGTCTGGCCAGTAGTGGTAACGTATACACAGAGTCTGACCAGTAGCGGTAACGTATACACAGAGTCTGGCCAGTAGTGGTAACGTATACACAGAATCTGGCCAGTAGTGGTAATGTATACACAGAGTCTGGCCAGTAGTGGTAACGTATACACAGAGTCTGGCCAGCAGTGGTAACGTATACACAGAGTATGGCCAGTAGCGGTAACTAGGGATGGGCGAATGTGTAAATTTTCGAATTTCGAATGTAGAACGAATGTTATTACCGAAATTCGAATTCTAAATCCGAATGTCGATAAGAACGAATATTCTTAAAAATTCGAAAATCGAATGTTATTTACAGTTTTCGAATGTCACTTTCGAATTCGAATGTTTATAATTGTATCGAATGTCCACATTCGAAATTTCGAATTTAACATTCTATTTAACAAATACTATTCAGAAGTTCAATAGTTCATGTGGTAGGGCGGGAATCTAGTAAATTGATACATAATAGATACAAATATATCATTTTGAATGTTTCCATATAGAATATTGCATAATTCAAATATTACATTTAAAGAAAGCATTAGAAATACTATTACAAACATATAAATTCTAATTTTTTCGAATTCGAATATAAATTTGAATTTTTCGAATTCGAATATTGCATAATTCGAATATTACATTTAAAGAAAAAGCATTAGAAATACTATTACAATCTAAATTCGAATATTTCGAATTCGAATACACGTATTGCATAATTCGAATATTACATTTAAAGAAAAAGCATTAAAAATACTATTACAATCTAAATTCAAATTTTTCGAAATCGAATATTACATAATTCGAATATTACATTTAAAGAGAAAGCATTAGAAATACTATTACAATCTAAATTCGAATATTTCGAATTCGAATACACGTATTGCATAATTCGAATATTACATTTAAAGAAAAAGCATTAGAAATACTTTTACAATCTAAATTCAAATTTTTCGAATTCGAATATTGCATAATTCGAATATTACATTTAAAGAAAAAGCATTAGAAATACTATTACAATCTAAATTCGAATTTTTCGAATTCGAATACACGTATTGCATAATTCGAATATTACATTTAAAGAAAAAGCATTAAAAATACTATTACAATCTAAATTCAAATTTTTCGAAATCGAATATTACATAATTCGAATATTACATTTAAAGAGAAAGCATTAGAAATACTATTACAATCTAAATTCGAATTTTTCGAAAATAATATTTTCGAATGTAATCGTAAAATTCAAAACCGAACATTCGAAAATCGAATGTTAGAATTTTATGTAAACATTTGAAATTCGATTCGAATGAACGAATGTGTTAAAATTCGTGCCGTTTTTCTAATGTTGCGAAACATTCGCCAATCCCTAGCGGTAACGTATACACAGAGTCTGGCCAGTAGTGGTAACGTATACACAGAGTCTGACCAGTAGTGGTAACGTATACACAGAGTCTGGCCAGTAGTGGTAACGTATACACAGAGTCTGGCCAGTAGTGGTAACGTATACACAGAGTCTGGCCAGTAGCGGTAACGTATACACAGAGTCTGGCCAGTAGCGGTTAGGTATACACAGAGTCTGGTCAGTAGCGGTAACGTATACACAGAATCTGGCCAGTAGCTGTAACGTATACACAGAGTCTGGGCAGTAGAGGTAACGTAAACACAGAGTCTGGCCAGTAGCGGTAACGTATACACAGAGTCTGGCCAGTAGCGGTAACGTATACACAGAGTTTGGCCTGTAGTGGTAACGTATACACAGAGTCTGGCCAGTAGCGGTAACGTATACACAGAGTCTGGCCATTAGCGGTAACGTATACACAGAGTCTGGCCAGTAGTGGTAACGTATACACAGAGTCTGGCCAGTAGTGGTAACGTATACACAGAGTCTGGCCAGTAGTGGTAATGTATACACAGAGTCTGGCCAGTAGTGGTAATATATACACAGAGTCTGGCCAGTAGTGGTAATGTATACACAGAGTCTGTCCAGTAGTGGTAACGTATACACAGAGTCTGGCCAGTAGCGGTAACGTATACACCGAGTCTGGCCAGTAGCGGTTAGGTATACACAGAGTCTGGCCAGTAGCGGTAACGTATACACAGAATCTGGCCAGTAGCGGTAACGTATACACAGAGTCTGGGCAGTAGCGGTAACGTAAACACAGAGTCTGACCAGTAGTGGTAACGTATACCCAGAGTCAGGCCAGTAGCGGTAACGTATACACAGAGTCTGGCCAGTAGTGGTTGTTACAGTTACCCTTAGTCTCGCTGAGAGATGGACCGCTTAGTAGCCTGGATTCCTATTGCTGAAGAGGGGAGAAGCTGCTTTCCATAGTATTCTATATGAGTCTCGTAAATGTAGAATAATCCCCCTTAGCTGTAGTACAGCTAGGATACCCTTCTGCCCACAAAAACGAGTCAACGCTGCGATTGAGGGACAACCAAGAACTGAGGACTGGGATGCCCAGCCTGCTTTTTATTTAGGTTACATGCACACAGGGCACTCCCAGGGGGGGAAGCATAAAATCCCCTATCACACATTTAGACAACGCCCTTGGACAGGCCACCGCAGATAACAAGTACACACAAGAAAACAATTGAGTCCTTCTTATCACCTAGCAGTGAATGCTTATCACATAAACTTACAGTACACAATATGCTAGGAAACCTGCCTCAGAAAATAGTTTTCTCAAAACTGAACAGAGTTAACCCTTTATGAAATGATACTTGTTACAGTTTTCTTGGAGCCCTTCTTAGGCACTGGCTTGGCTGGTTCAGGCATTGCTGCTGGGAAATAAGTTCTTCACAACAAAATAACTAATGCTTCTGTAACAGTGCTCCCTTTCTGTGGAACACTCTGGCAGACACGGTCTGACCCCTTTTCGGGGCAGACTAAGGCTGTCCAGACCGCTGGTTATGCGGGGCTGAGGTCGGTTTGTCTGGACAACCCATCGGCGTTGCCATTCTGTTTCCCAGGTCTGTAAGTAATGGTGAAATTGAAGGGTTGCAACGATAAACTCCAACGTAATAGCCTGCCGTTATCTCCAGAGACCCGGTTCAGCCACACCAACGGGTTATGGTCGGTGACCAGAGTGAACTCCTGCCCATATAAATAGGGAGTCAATTTCTTTAATGCCCACACCAAAGCCAAACACTCCTTTTCGACCGCTGCATAGCTGAATTCGCGGGGCAGGAGCTTCCGGCTGATGTAGGCAACTGGATGCTCCCCTCCATCTTCACCTACTTGGCTGAGGACGGCTCCCAGCCCGAACATGGAAGCATCTGTATGGACGATAAAACGTTTGTTAAGGGCTGGAGCCGCCAAGACAGGAGCGTTAATTAGAGCATTTTTGAGAGCCTGGAAAGCCGTTTCACAGTGGGGAGACCACAGGACCTGTCGAGGTAAGTTCTTCTTGGTCAAGTCAGTTAGGGGTTTGACAAGTGTGCTGTAGTCTGGTACGAACCGTCTATAGTACCCTGCCGTGCCCAGGAAGGCTAGGACCTGAGTCTTAGTGATGGGGGTGGGCCAATTGGCGACAGCTTCTATCTTGGCCGGCTCTGGTCGCTGCTTTCCACACCCCACCCGGTGACCCAGGTACTGTACCTCGGCCATCCCAAAGTGGCATTTTTCTGGCTTCAGAGTCAGGCCAGCAGCCCGGATCTGATCCAGAACCATTCCTACGTGAGCTAAGTGGTCCTCCCAGGACTCACTGTGGATCGCTATGTCGTCCAGGTAGGCGCAAGCAAAACTCTGGAAGCCATCCAGGAGCCTATCCACCAAGCGCTGGAATGTAGCTGGGGCATTCTTCATCCCAAACGGCATTACCCTAAACTAATATAAGCCGAATGGGGTGACAAATGCGGACTTGGGGATAGCCTCCAGGGCCAGGGGAATCTGCCAGTAACCTTTGCAGAGGTCAATAGTGGTCAGGTAATTTCCCCTGGCTATACGATCGAGTAGCTCGTCTACCCTGGGCATAGGGTAAGTGTCCGTCACGGTCTTTTCATTGAGCCTCCGATAGTCTACACAGAACCGGGTGGTCCCATCTTTCTTGGGCACCAAGACAACTGGGGAGGCCCAGGGACTATCGGAGGGCTCAATTACCCTGAGTTGGAGCATCTCATCGATCTCCTTCTTCATTCCTATCCTAACTGCTTCGGGGATTCGGTACGGAGCCTGGCGCAAGGGAGCTTGTCCCGGAGTATCTACCTGGTGGGTGGTTAAAGTAGTGTACCCTGGCTTCGGGGAGAAGGTGAGGTGTTTGGACTGTAGAAGTTGGTTGAGCTGCTCCCTTTCAGTGGGGCTAAGTCGGTCTCCTATCTGAACCTGAGCCACTATACCTGTGGGGAGACTCTTTTCTAATAGGTCTGGAATGGGTAGACTGTCGGGGCCTTCCTGAGGGGAACAACATATGGTCGTCACGTTCTCTGGTCGCTCAAAATATTCCTTGAGCATGTTTACATGGAATGTCTTTCTAAGATTGTTGTCGTGGCAGCTAGCTATCACATAAGTGGTGTCTCCCCTTTTCTCTACGATCTGGTAGGGGCCCTGCCAGGACGCCTGCAATTTGTCTGTCTTCACCGGCTTAAGTACTAACACCTTTTGTCCTATGGTAAAGATTCTCTTTCGGGCCCCCCGATCGTACCATACATTCTGTCTTCTCTGGGCCGACTGGAGATTAGCACGCACGGATTTGGCTAATTGCTCCATTCGGTCCCTGAGTTCCAGCACGTATGGCACAATGGGGACACCGTCAGTCTCCATCTCTCCCTCCCAGTGCTCCCGGATCAGGTTTAGGGGTCCCCGTACCTTTCTTCCGTAGAGCAACTCGAAAGGAGAGAACCCTGTCGTTTCCTGGGGCACCTCCCGATAAGCAAAAAGGAGGTGCGGCAGGAAGCGTTCCCAGTCTCGGTATTCCTGAGTGAACGTCTTGAGCATTTGCTTGAGGGTCCCATTGAACCTCTCACACAGCCCGTTCGTCTGGGGGTGGTATGGGGAGCTCAGGAGGGACTTAATTTTGCAAACCTGCCAGAGTTGTTGGGTCAATTCAGCCGTAAATTGGGTGCCTCGGTCGGATAGGATTTCTTTTGGAAATCCTACCCGGGAGAACACCTGTACTAGTGCATTCGCTACCGTATGCGCTTGTATGTTGGATAGGGCGACAGCCTCTGGGTACCTGGTAGCGTAGTCCACTACGGTAAGAATGTAGCGCTTACCGGAGGGACTAGGGGTAGCCAGTGGTCCCACTAGGTCAATAGCAACCCGGCTGAAGGGTTCCTCTACAATGGGCATATTTACTAGATGGGCTTTAGGGTGATCGCCTCGCCTTCCTACTCGTTGACACACATCGCAGGTGTTACAGTAAGTTCTAACGTCAGCGTGTACCCCTGGCCAAAAGAACGTGTGAGTAATGCGGTGTAGGGTACGGGTTACGGCTACGTGGCCTGCTAAGGGGATGTCGTGGCCTATCTTGAGGATTTCTTGACGGTATTTGTGGGGCACTACCAGCTGTCGCCTACGCTGTCCCCTTTTCTCTGTCCAGCGGTATAGTTTCCCTTTTTCCCATAAGAATGTTTCGTTATCTGCCCCGCCCCCTCTGGTCTCTGCTCGTTCCCGGTACTTTTGTAAGGTCGGGTCAGTCTTAGACTCTGTCTCAAAAGCATCTGGGGTGTCCCAGGGTATGGGGCCTAACATGTCAGGCAAGGTCGGGGTAGGTCTTACCTGTGTCTCCCGCACTGGTGAGAGTTCTCGCTCCGTCCGGGCTTGGGCCCGTGTAGTCACTGGGTCCGCCTCGTGAAGCGGCCCCAAATATTCCTCCATAGGGGCCTCTTGGTTAACACAGAGGGTCCGGGCTGGACAATATGCCCCAGAGGGGTAATTGTAATTCCTGGGTGTCTGGTGCATATTAAGGGGGCAGCTAGCCATGAAATGCCCTGGTTGCTTGCATCGGTGGCAAGTCGGTCTGGGACGCTCAGAGCTGTTATTGGGTGGTCCTGAGTGTCGGGCGGCCCTGCGGGCACCGGGGCTCGGAATTCAGCACGAGGGGGTGCATGGTAAACCTCTCTGGGTTCGACCCGTGCTGGAGCTCGGTAGTTCGTGGGTTCATGAAGACGGGAGTCATAATGTTCATCGGCCAATTTGGCTGCTTCTTCTAAGATAGAAGGTCGCCTGTCTCGCAGCCATTCCTTCCCTTGCTGTTCCATGCCATTATAAAAATGTTCTAAGAGAAACAATTGTAAAATTTCCTCACCAGTCACCGCTTTACTTCTGCTCATCCAGTGATTTGCCGCTCTCCGCATTCGGTGCGCCCATTCCATATGGGTATCTTTAGGCTTCTTTTTCGTGCCCCGAAACTGTCGGCGATACGCGTCCGGAGTAACCGCGTACCGTCGCAACAGTGTCTCCTTAACTAGCTCATACTGTGTCACTTCCTCAGCACCCAGAGTACGAAAGGCTTCCAGGGCTCGCCCGGATAGTTTCCCAGACAATATCGTGGGCCACTCCCTGTTGGGAATCTGGTGCAGGGCACATTGCCTTTCGAAGTCCGCCAAATATTCATCAATCCCTGTCTCGCTCTCTAGGAAGGGTCGAAATGCCGCATAGG
This sequence comes from Bombina bombina, assembly GCF_027579735.1. Lineage (NCBI taxonomy): Eukaryota > Metazoa > Chordata > Amphibia > Anura > Bombinatoridae > Bombina > Bombina bombina. The sequence continues at coordinate 15,651,040 of NC_069503.1, read as the reverse complement.
GTATCTTGGGCCTCCCAGCATTTTCGACAGGGATGATTACCTGCGGGGCTTCAGCATTGCGGTGTGCGTTCGCTAGGTTGAGTTCGTGGGCTCGAGTCTCTCGTATATCCTTGTCCGCTTCCGCCATCAACTGCTGTACCAATTCCATGGAGGGGTTCGGCCCGTACAGTGAGAGCCTCTCCCGAACAATCCTGGTTTTTTCGTCACTAATCGTGGTCGGTGTTTCCGCCATTGTGAAGCTCTGATCCAGTTCGGTCAATTCTGCGATCAGCTCTCTCCTCGGCCGGTTGCTGGCGTACCCCCCTCTGCTTTCAAGTAAATCCTTTAGGGTTGTACGCTTCAATTTTTCGTAAGCGCTCTCCATCCGTTCTGTACCTCTCCTAGGAAATCCAGGAAAAATCCCACCGCTGCCGCCAAATGTTACGGTTACCCTTAGTCTCGCTGAGAGATGGACCGCTTAGTAGCCTGGATTCCTATTGCTGAAGAGGGGAGAAGCTGCTTTCCATAGTATTCTATATGAGTCTCGTAAATGTAGAATAATCCCCCTTAGCTGTAGTACAGCTAGGATACCCTTCTGCCCACAAAAACGAGTCAACGCTGCGATTGAGGGACAACCAAGAACTGAGGACTGGGATGCCCAGCCTGCTTTTTATTTAGGTTACATGCACACAGGGCATTCCCAGGGGGGGAAGCATAAAATCCCCTATCACACATTTAGACAACGCCCTTGGACAGGCCACCGCAGATAACAAGTACACACAAGAAAACAATTGAGTCCTTCTTATCACCTAGCAGTGAATGCTTATCACATAAACTTAATTACAGTACACAATATGCTAGGAAACCTGCCTCAGAAAATAGTTTTCTCAAAACTGAACAGAGTTAACCCTTTATGAAATGATACTTGTTACAGTTTTCTTGGAGCCCTTCTTAGGCGCTGGCTTGGCTGGTTCAGGCATTGCTGCTGGGAAATAAGTTCTTCACAACAAAATAACTAATGCTTCTGTAACAGTGGTAATGTATACACAGAGTCTGACCAGTAGCGGTAACGTATACCCAGAGTCTGGCCAGTAGCCGTAACGTATACACAGAGTCTGGCCAGTAGCGGTAACGTATACACAGAGTCTGGCCAGTAGTGGTAATGTATACACAGAATCTGGCCAGTAGTGGTTACGTATACACAGAGTCTGGCCAGTAGCGGTAACGTATACACAGATTCTGGCTAGTAGCGGTAACGTATACACAGAGTCTCGCCAGTAGCGGTAACGTATACACAGAGTCTGGCCAGTAGCGGTAACATATACATATAGTCTGGCCAGTAGCGTTAACGTATACACAGAGTCTGGCCAGTAGCGGTAACGTATACACAGAGTCTGGCCAGTAGTGGTAACGTATACACAGAGTCTGGCCAGTAGCGGTAACGTATACACAGAGTCTGGCCAGTAGCGGTTAGGTATACACAGAGTCTGGCCAGTAGCGGTAACGTATACACAGAATCTGGCCAGTAGCGGTAACGTATACACAGAGTCTGGGCAGTAGCGGTAACGTAAACACAGAGTCTGGCCAGTAGCGGTAACGTATACACAGAGTCTGGCCAGTAGCCGTAACATATACACAGAGTCTGGCCTGTAGTGGTAACGTATACACAGAGTCTGGCCAGTAGCGGTAACGTATACACAGAGTCTGGCCAGTAGTGGTAACGTATACACAGAGTCTGGCCAGTAGCGGTAACGTATACACAGAGTCTGGCCAGTAGTGGTAACGTATACACAGAGTCTGGCCAGTAGTGGTAATGTATACACAGAGTCTGGCCAGTAGTGGTAATATATACACAGAGTCTGGCCAGTAGTGGTAATGTATACACAGAGTCTGTCCAGTAGTGGTAACGTATACACAGAGTCTGGCCAGTAGCATTAACGTATACACAGAGTCTGGCCAGTAGCGGTTAGGTATACACAGAGTCTGGCCAGTAGCAGTAACCTATACACAGAATCTGGCCAGTAGCGGTAATGTATACACAGAGTCTGGGCAGTAGCAGTAACGTAAACACAGAGTCTGGCCAGTAGCGGTAACGTATACACAGAGTCTGGCCAGTAGCGGTAACGTATACACAGAGTCTGGCCTGTAGTGGTAACGTATACACAGAGTCTGGCCAGTAGCGGTAACGTATACACAGAGTCTGGCCAGTAGTGGTAACGTATACACAGAGTCTGGCCAGTAGCGGTAACTTATACACAGAGTCTGGCCAGTAGTGGTAACGTATACACAGAGTCTGGCCAGTAGCGGTAAGGTATACACAGAGTCTGGCTAGTAGCGGTAACGTATACACAGAGTCTGGCCTGTAGTGGTAACGTATACACAGAGTCTGGCCAGTAGTGGTAACGTATACACAGAGTCTGGCCAGTAGTGGTAACGTATACACAGAGTCTGGCCAGTAGTGGTAACGTATACACAGAGTCTGGCCAGTAGCGGTAACGTATACACAGAGTCTGGCCAGTAGTGGTAACGTATACACAGAGTCTGGCCAGTAGTGGTAACGTATACACAGAGTCTGGCCAGTAGAGGTAATGTATACACAGAGTCTGGCCAGTAGTGGTAATATATACACAGAGTCTGGCCAGTAGTGGTAATGTATACACAGAGGGGGGTAGTTATCAAGCCGTCAACCTCAAATACGCTGGAATTCCGCAGCATATTTGTGGCGAGGCTGATTCGCCTAAGTTGTCAAGCCCTAGATACCGGCAAAAGTAGAATTTTGTGACGTAAGCTTCGATCCGCCGGACTCAGTCCGACACAGATCGATTCTTACGTCACTCCAGATGTTCCGCACACAAGTGCGGCACAATCTGACTACTTTTGCTAGTTATCAAAAAACTAGCAGGTACGCTCGGCACTTTTACGGCCCAGCGTACCTGGTTTTCAAACCGCCGCCCTGGAGGCGGCGGATCCCATAGGAATCAATGGGAGTCTGACCATTGCGAAAGTTCATGTTCACTGCTGCCAGACATCCCATTCATTCCTATGGGAGCTGTCTTCACCTAACACCCTAACATGTACCCCGAGTCTAAACACACCTAATCTGTCCCCCTGTGAGGATACAGGTCTGATTTCAATAATAATATCAGTAAACAATTGAATTTTACCTGAAAAGGTTTTGTATGAATACACAATCTCCTTAATATCATTACTTAGATATAAGGTTCCTGTGTGTATTCAGTATTAATGGTGAATTAATATTTATTGACACAACTATGATTCTCTCTAGTTGTGTCTGACTCATATGTTTAGTTATAAACAAAGATAAATTTTATATTGAGGTTTTTATGTTATGAACAATTTTCTCAGATTGTAAGGTTAAGAATAGGAGATTCAATATAAGTAATGAACATGACAAGTCTCTTGATAGAAAATGAGCAGAGAAAGCAATCGATTTTCAAATATATAAACTCAAGGATTTCAGTAATGCATTACCCTTTATAAAGTTGTCCTAGCATGCTTATATACATTATCGGTGGTGCACATACCTTGAATAAGTGATATTATATACAGATACAGCGTGTCTTACTTGGATATGGTGAACAGTTCAAAGTCTAAGGAGACAGGAGAGCAGCGTCTGATGCCTGCAGCGTGTGAGCAACTCCGGCGTGCTGCGCAGTGAATTCAGAGAGTCGGAGGTGACGTCAGCAGTAGTCTGAGCGTCTGTTGTGAAGTGGTAACGAAGAGAGCTGCAGCTAATCACAGGTGGATGAGTTAAAGAGAAATTGATCTCCCCTTCAACTTAGATAATTAAGTATTAGCTTAAGGTTTAAACCATCTGGATAAAGGCTTAAAAGTGAGCATAGATTTAGAGAGAGAGTTTGATAAGTTCCTCCAATATATAAGAATGCTCAAGGCTAATTATTCTTAAGATGATAAAGAGACAAGATGCTGTCTCAAAACACTCTTTAATAATCAAGCAATGTCTTATGGGTAAAGTGTGTTTAAATAGTATACCTGAGGGGAGGAGAACTTGTCTTAAAGGCACAGTGAAATGGTTAGTGCTGACAGATCCCCCCATTCAAGAGGGCCTCCCAGCAGTCCGAGGACCCGGTTTAAAGGGAAAGCGAACATGAAAGTCCTTCAGCAAATCAGGTGCATTTAAATCACGGAGAGGAACCCAGGAATTTTCATCATCCCCATAATCTTTCCAATGTACCAAGTATTCAAGGGTTCTTCTACGATACCTAGAGTCCAAAATCCCATCTACTTCATAATCCAGTGGATCAGGTATAGGGAGAATGGAAACATCAGTGGACGGAGGTGTTGTTCCCAGATAGGGTTTCACCAAGGACACATGGAACGAGGGATGTATTCTCATTGTGGCCGGTAATTTCAAAGTCACTGCATTGTCATTTATTACCCTGAGTATAGGGAATGGTCCTATATATTGATCAGCAAGTTTTTTGCTGGGTACAGGTGACCTGATATTTTTAGTTGATAACCATACCATATCTCGAGGTTTATATACCGGAGATGGTATCCTCTTTCTATCATAGTATTTCTTCTGGGCTTCTTTGGCAGAGGCCAAATGATCTTGTAGTGTGTCCATAACTTCTTTCAAAGAGTCAGTGTAATTGGACACTGATGGAGAATGAGAAGAAGTTATAGTGTTAGGATATGTACGAGGATGGAAACCATAAGTTGCATAAAAGGGTGAGACTTTTGTTGAAGTATTGTTTGAATTATTATAGGCAAATTCCGCACTAGGCAACCATTCTAACCAGTCATCCTGTTGGGATGAAATAAAACATCTCAAATACTGTTCAAGTGTCTGATTCAAACGTTCTGTTTGACCATTTGATTGGGGATGAAAGGCTGTCGTAAGTCTGAGTGTAATTTGTAAAGCTTTACATAAATATCTCCAAAATTTGGAAGTAAACTGACTTCCTCGATCAGTTACAATTGAAGCAGGTAAACCATGTAATCTAACCACATGACTATGGAAATATTTAGCAGTGGTAGAAGCAGTTGGTATTCTTTTTAATGGGATGAAATGGGCCATCTTGGTTAAATGGTCCACTACAACCATTATGGTATTATGACCATTTGAAATTGGTAAATCTACAATAAAGTCAATTCCAATCATATCCCATGGTTTCATAGGTATTGGTAATGGTGTCAAGAGACCATAGGGCTTATGATGTTCTTTCTTTTTCTTAGCACAAATGTCACAATTTAACACATAGGAATGAATGGAAGTTCTCATCTGAGGCCACCAGTATTCCCTACTTATTAGTTCAGCGGTTTTTTCAATGCCTGGATGTCCGGCTAAAGGGGAATCATGGTGTTGGTGGATAATCTGGTTCCTTAAAGTTGGTGGAACATAAATCAACCCATCTTTCATATATAATCCAGATTCAGTGTCTGGAGTACAAATAGGTGGAATTTGATTATCCACGTTTTGTGCTTGATAAATGTCAGATGTCTCTAGTACTGTTGCTGCAATGATTTTAGTTGGTGGAATTATATATGTATTAGTTTGGGACTCTTCAGGAGTCTCAAAAGTACGTGATAAAGCATCTGCTTTTTAATTTTTTGTTCCTGGAATATATGTTAGTAGAAAATTAAACCTGTCCAAGAAAAGGGCCCATCTCACCTGTCTCGATGATAAGGTTTTATTTTTCTTCAAATATTGAAGATTTTTATGATCTGTAAAAACTTGAAAAGGAATTACAGTCCCCTCCAAGAGATGACGCCAATGTTCCATTGCGGATTTCATGGCTAATAATTCCTTATCGCCTATCGAATAATTAGTTTCTGCAGTAGTTAAACGTCGAGAGTAATAAGCGATAGGATATAGTTGATTGTCATGTTTATCTGGTTGCATTAATATTGCACCAATACCAACATTTGAGGCATCCACCTCCAAGGTGTAAGGCAAATCTGGATCAGGGAGTCTCAAAATTGGTGCTGTAGTGAATTGTTGTTTCAAATTGTGAAAAGCACATTCAGCATTGGAATCCCAAACAAATCTTTGTTTTCCTGTCAATCTTGTTAAGGGCTGTACAATGGTAGAATAATTATTAATAAACTTCCTATAGAAGTTTGAGAAACCTAAAAATCTTTGTAAAGATTTCAGGTTTGTAGGAGTTTGCCAATTGATTATGGCTGTTACCTTTTCTTGGTCCATTTGTATGCCATTGGGAGAAATTATATATCCCAAAAATTTAATAGTGTCTTTATGGAACTGACATTTTTCCATTTTGGCGTACAATTGATGTTCACGAAGTGTAGAGAGAACCCATCTTACATGTTTTCTGTGGTCCTCTATAGTTTTAGAATATATGAGGATATCATCTAGATAAACTATTACGCACACATCCATAAGTTCTTTAAAGATCTCATTTATAAAGAACTGGAATGTGGCGGGGGCGTTTGTCAAACCAAAAGGCATAACATTATATTGGAATAGCCCATATCTTGTTTTGAATGCTGTCTTCCACTCATCACCGGATTTCATACGTATTAGATTGTACGCACCTTTTAAATCTAACTTGGTGAAGATGTTTGCACCTGTTAGTCGTTCAATTATTTCCGGGATGAGTGGTAATGGATATCTGTTTTTTATCGTGACTGCGTTTAAGGCACGATAATCAATTATGGGTCTAAGTGTACCATCTTTGTTTGTAACAAAAAAAATGGATGATGCAACTGGTGATGAAGATGGGGTTATAAAACCCTTTCTTAGGTTTTCATCTAGATATTCTCTTAGATGTATTAATTCTTTTTGTGAAAGGGGAAATATTTTTCCTGATGGTATCTCTATCCCTGGTTTAGTGTCAATTGGACAATCAAAATGCCTGTGAGGTGGGAGAGTTTCAGCATTCTTAAGATTAAAAACATAATTGAAATCTTGATATTCTTGAGGTAATGTGGAACTTATATGTGCGATTTTGACATATGGGAAACATGTTTTTTGACAATATTGTGATGTGAAAGTGATTTTATTTTGTGTCCAGTCTATGGTTGGATTATGTTTTTGTAACCAGGGTATACCAAGTACTATAGGGTGAATTGAACTAGGAATAATGTCAAATGTAAGAAACTCTTTGTGCCCATCAGGTGTGATGGTTAATAGGGGAATTGTGTGGTGAGTGATAGGTCCCTTTAAAATTTGAGAACCATCAATTACCCTAACAAAAACAGGAGAAGATTTCTGCAGTATTGGTATTTTATTTTGTTTAACTAATGATTCAACAAGAAATAAGCCTTCAGCTCCAGAATCAATAATGGCTTCGTTCTGTAGTTGTTGGCTGTCCCACTGTAAAGACAATATTAGTGACAGGTAGGGTGTATTTTTAGATTTTTCACATGAACAATTATTTAATAACTTACCCTTCTTTTGACGGGAAAGAATTGGACAAGTGGCAACATCATGGTCTTTATTTCCGCAGTAAAGGCAGAGATTGCCTAACCTTCTTCTTTGTTTTTCTTCTAAAGTTAGAGGACCGCGTATGGTACCTATTTCCATTGGTATGGGATTTATTTGAGTTTTTTCTTGATAAGTTTGGAAATTTCTTTTGGGAGTGCTTTCAAAGAAATGTTTTTCAGTCTTCCTTTCTCGGTACCTTCTATCCATAGCTATACATAATTTAATTAAAGCATCCAAACTTTCAGGAAAATCCACTCTAGACAGTTCATCCTTCAAGTGTTCTGACAAACCTAGGCGAAATTGATTTTTCAGACTTACTGAATTCCACTCTGAGTCTGTCGCCCATAGTTGAAAATCTGAAATGTAATCCTCCACGGGCCTTTTTCCCTGTTTAAGGGATCTTAATCTATTTTCTGCGGTTTGTTGTTTATTAATATCGTCGTATAGTATTGCCATAGTTTGGAAGAAATTCTCAAGAGAATTTAAAATGGGATCTTCTGATTCTAGGAATCTATCTGCCCATGCTCTGGGTTCTCCAGTTAGGTAGGAGATTGCTGTGAATACTTTAATCTTGTCAGATCGGTAGGTTCATGGTTTTAAGGTGAAAAGTAATATACATGCATTTTTATATTCACGAAATTTCGTGCGATCACCAGAAAAAGGAGTTGGGGGATTAACCTGTGGTTCAGGTGTCTCATTAGTTTTTTGGCTTATAAATTCATTTATTACTTGCTTAAGACTACTATTTTCATTTTTCAATTCAGTTAGTCCTTGTGCCAATATTTCCACCTTTTGATTTAGTGTGGTGATCTGGTTAGCCATTTCAATAGGATCAATGTTGTTCCTAGAAAAATGTGTGTGAATTTTAAAATGTTTTTTTTTTTTTTTTTTTTTTTTAAGGCTTGATTATTCTGTGAGGATACAGGTCTGATTTCAATAATAATATCAGTAAACAATTGAATTTTACCTGAAAAGGTTTTGTATGAATACACAATCTCCTTAATATCATTACTTAGATATAAGGTTCCTGTGTGTATTCAGTATTAATGGTGAATTAATATTTATTGACACAACTATGATTCTCTCTAGTTGTGTCTGACTCATATGTTTAGTTATAAACAAAGATAAATTTTATATTGAGGTTTTTATGTTATGAACAATTTTCTCAGATTGTAAGGTTAAGAATAGGAGATTCAATATAAGTAATGAACATGACAAGTCTCTTGATAGAAAATGAGCAGAGAAAGCAATCGATTTTCAAATATATAAACTCAAGGATTTCAGTAATGCATTACCCTTTATAAAGTTGTCCTAGCATGCTTATATACATTATCGGTGGTGCACATACCTTGAATAAGTGATATTATATACAGATACAGCGTGTCTTACTTGGATATGGTGAACAGTTCAAAGTCTAAGGAGACAGGAGAGCAGCGTCTGATGCCTGCAGCGTGTGAGCAACTCCGGCGTGCTGCGCAGTGAATTCAGAGAGTCGGAGGTGACGTCAGCAGTAGTCTGAGCGTCTGTTGTGAAGTGGTAACGAAGAGAGCTGCAGCTAATCACAGGTGGATGAGTTAAAGAGAAATTGATCTCCCCTTCAACTTAGATAATTAAGTATTAGCTTAAGGTTTAAACCATCTGGATAAAGGCTTAAAAGTGAGCATAGATTTAGAGAGAGAGTTTGATAAGTTCCTCCAATATATAAGAATGCTCAAGGCTAATTATTCTTAAGATGATAAAGAGACAAGATGCTGTCTCAAAACACTCTTTAATAATCAAGCAATGTCTTATGGGTAAAGTGTGTTTAAATAGTATACCTGAGGGGAGGAGAACTTGTCTTAAAGGCACAGTGAAATGGTTAGTGCTGACAGATCCCCCCATTCAAGAGGGCCTCCCAGCAGTCCGAGGACCCGGTTTAAAGGGAAAGCGAACATGAAAGTCCTTCAGCAAATCAGGTGCATTTAAATCACGGAGAGGAACCCAGGAATTTTCATCATCCCCATAATCTTTCCAATGTACCAAGTATTCAAGGGTTCTTCTACGATACCTAGAGTCCAAAATCCCATCTACTTCATAATCCAGTGGATCAGGTATAGGGAGAATGGAAACATCAGTGGACGGAGGTGTTGTTCCCAGATAGGGTTTCACCAAGGACACATGGAACGAGGGATGTATTCTCATTGTGGCCGGTAATTTCAAAGTCACTGCATTGTCATTTATTACCCTGAGTATAGGGAATGGTCCTATATATTGATCAGCAAGTTTTTTGCTGGGTACAGGTAACCTGATATTTTTAGTTGATAACCATACCATATCTCGAGGTTTATATACCGGAGATGGTATCCTCTTTCTATCATAGTATTTCTTCTGGGCTTCTTTGGCAGAGGCCAAATGATCTTGTAGTGTGTCCATAACTTCTTTCAAAGAGTCAGTGTAATTGGACACTGATGGAGAATGAGAAGAAGTTATAGTGTTAGGATATGTACGAGGATGGAAACCATAAGTTGCATAAAAGGGTGAGACTTTTGTTGAAGTATTGTTTGAATTATTATAGGCAAATTCCGCACTAGGCAACCATTCTAACCAGTCATCCTGTTGGGATGAAATAAAACATCTCAAATACTGTTCAAGTGTCTGATTCAAACGTTCTGTTTGACCATTTGATTGGGGATGAAAGGCTGTCGTAAGTCTGAGTGTAATTTGTAAAGCTTTACATAAATATCTCCAAAATTTGGAAGTAAACTGACTTCCTCGATCAGTTACAATTGAAGCAGGTAAACCATGTAATCTAACCACATGACTATGGAAATATTTAGCAGTGGTAGAAGCAGTTGGTATTCTTTTTAATGGGATGAAATGGGCCATCTTGGTTAAATGGTCCACTACAACCATTATGGTATTATGACCATTTGAAATTGGTAAATCTACAATAAAGTCAATTCCAATCATATCCCATGGTTTCATAGGTATTGGTAATGGTGTCAAGAGACCATAGGGCTTATGATGTTCTTTCTTTTTCTTAGCACAAATGTCACAATTTAACACATAGGAATGAATGGAAGTTCTCATCTGAGGCCACCAGTATTCCCTACTTATTAGTTCAGCGGTTTTTTCAATGCCTGGATGTCCGGCTAAAGGGGAATCATGGTGTTGGTGGATAATCTGGTTCCTTAAAGTTGGTGGAACATAAATCAACCCATCTTTCATATATAATCCAGATTCAGTGTCTGGAGTACAAATAGGTGGAATTTGATTATCCACGTTTTGTGCTTGATAAATGTCAGATGTCTCTAGTACTGTTGCTGCAATGATTTTAGTTGGTGGAATTATATATGTATTAGTTTGGGACTCTTCAGGAGTCTCAAAAGTACGTGATAAAGCATCTGCTTTTTCATTTTTTGTTCCTGGAATATATGTTAGTAGAAAATTAAACCTGTCCAAGAAAAGGGCCCATCTCACCTGTCTCGATGATAAGGTTTTATTTTTCTTCAAATATTGAAGATTTTTATGATCTGTAAAAACTTGAAAAGGAATTACAGTCCCCTCCAAGAGATGACGCCAATGTTCCATTGCGGATTTCATGGCTAATAATTCCTTATCGCCTATCGAATAATTAGTTTCTGCAGTAGTTAAACGTCGAGAGTAATAAGCGATAGGATATAGTTGATTGTCATGTTTATCTGGTTGCATTAATATTGCACCAATACCAACATTTGAGGCATCCACCTCCAAGGTGTAAGGCAAATCTGGATCAGGGAGTCTCAAAATTGGTGCTGTAGTGAATTGTTGTTTCAAATTGTGAAAAGCACATTCAGCATTGGAATCCCAAACAAATCTTTGTTTTCCTGTCAATCTTGTTAAGGGCTGTACAATGGTAGAATAATTATTAATAAACTTCCTATAGAAGTTTGAGAAACCTAAAAATCTTTGTAAAGATTTCAGGTTTGTAGGAGTTTGCCAATTGATTATGGCTGTTACCTTTTCTTGGTCCATTTGTATGCCATTGGGAGAAATTATATATCCCAAAAATTTAATAGTGTCTTTATGGAACTGACATTTTTCCATTTTGGCGTACAATTGATGTTCACGAAGTGTAGAGAGAACCCATCTTACATGTTTTCTGTGGTCCTCTATAGTTTTAGAATATATGAGGATATCATCTAGATAAACTATTACGCACACATCCATAAGTTCTTTAAAGATCTCATTTATAAAGAACTGGAATGTGGCGGGGGCGTTTGTCAAACCAAAAGGCATAACATTATATTGGAATAGCCCATATCTTGTTTTGAATGCTGTCTTCCACTCATCACCGGATTTCATACGTATTAGATTGTACGCACCTTTTAAATCTAACTTGGTGAAGATGTTTGCACCTGTTAGTCGTTCAATTATTTCCGGGATGAGTGGTAATGGATATCTGTTTTTTATCGTGACTGCGTTTAAGGCACGATAATCAATTATGGGTCTAAGTGTACCATCTTTGTTTGTAACAAAAAAAATGGATGATGCAACTGGTGATGAAGATGGGGTTATAAAACCCTTTCTTAGGTTTTCATCTAGATATTCTCTTAGATGTATTAATTCTTTTTGTGAAAGGGGAAATATTTTTCCTGATGGTATCTCTATCCCTGGTTTAGTGTCAATTGGACAATCAAAATGCCTGTGAGGTGGGAGAGTTTCAGCATTCTTAAGATTAAAAACATAATTGAAATCTTGATATTCTTGAGGTAATGTGGAACTTATATGTGCGATTTTGACATATGGGAAACATGTTTTTTGACAATATTGTGATGTGAAAGTGATTTTATTTTGTGTCCAGTCTATGGTTGGATTATGTTTTTGTAACCAGGGTATACCAAGTACTATAGGGTGAATTGAACTAGGAATAATGTCAAATGTAAGAAACTCTTTGTGCCCATCAGGTGTGATGGTTAATAGGGGAATTGTGTGGTGAGTGATAGGTCCCTTTAAAATTTGAGAACCATCAATTACCCTAACAAAAACAGGAGAAGATTTCTGCAGTATTGGTATTTTATTTTGTTAAACTAATGATTCAACAAGAAATAAGCCTTCAGCTCCAGAATCAATAATGGCTTCGTTCTGTAGTTGTTGGCTGTCCCACTGTAAAGACAATATTAGTGACAGGTAGGGTGTATTTTTAGATTTTTCACATGAACAATTATTTAATAACTTACCCTTCTTTTGACGGGAAAGAATTGGACAAGTGGCAACATCATGGTCTTTATTTCCGCAGTAAAGGCAGAGATTGCCTAACCTTCTTCTTTGTTTTTCTTCTAAAGTTAGAGGACCGCGTATGGTACCTATTTCCATTGGTATGGGATTTATTTGAGTTTTTTCTTGATAAGTTTGGAAATTTCTTTTGGGAGTGCTTTCAAAGAAATGTTTTTCAGTCTTCCTTTCTCGGTACCTTCTATCCATAGCTATACATAATTTAATTAAAGCATCCAAACTTTCAGGAAAATCCACTCTAGACAGTTCATCCTTCAAGTGTTCTGACAAACCTAGGCGAAATTGATTTTTCAGACTTACTGAATTCCACTCTGAGTCTGTCGCCCATAGTTGAAAATCTGAAATGTAATCCTCCACGGGCCTTTTTCCCTGTTTAAGGGATCTTAATCTATTTTCTGCGGTTTGTTGTTTATTAATATCGTCGTATAGTATTGCCATAGTTTGGAAGAAATTCTCAAGAGAATTTAAAATGGGATCTTCTGATTCTAGGAATCTATCTGCCCATGCTCTGGGTTCTCCAGTTAGGTAGGAGATTGCTGTGAATACTTTAATCTTGTCAGATCGGTAGGTTCATGGTTTTAAGGTGAAAAGTAATATACATGCATTTTTATATTCACGAAATTTCGTGCGATCACCAGAAAAAGGAGTTGGGGGATTAACCTGTGGTTCAGGTGTCTCATTAGTTTTTTGGCTTATAAATTCATTTATTACTTGCTTAAGACTACTATTTTCATTTTTCAATTCAGTTAGTCCTTGTGCCAATATTTCCACCTTTTGATTTAGTGTGGTGATCTGGTTAGCCATTTCAATAGGATCAATGTTGTTCCTAGAAAAATGTGTGTGAATTTTAAAATGTTTTTTTTTTTTTTTTTTTTTTTTTAAGGCTTGATTATTCTGTGAGGATACAGGTCTGATTTCAATAATAATATCAGTAAACAATTGAATTTTACCTGAAAAGGTTTTGTATGAATACACAATCTCCTTAATATCATTACTTAGATATAAGGTTCCTGTGTGTATTCAGTATTAATGGTGAATTAATATTTATTGACACAACTATGATTCTCTCTAGTTGTGTCTGACTCATATGTTTAGTTATAAACAAAGATAAATTTTATATTGAGGTTTTTATGTTATGAACAATTTTCTCAGATTGTAAGGTTAAGAATAGGAGATTCAATATAAGTAATGAACATAACAAGTCTCTTGATAGAAAATGAGCAGAGAAAGCAATCGATTTTCAAATATATAAACTCAAGGATTTCAGTAATGCATTACCCTTTATAAAGTTGTCCTAGCATGCTTATATACATTATCGGTGGTGCACATACCTTGAATAAGTGATATTATATACAGATACAGCGTGTCTTACTTGGATATGGTGAACAGTTCAAAGTCTAAGGAGACAGGAGAGCAGCGTCTGATGCCTGCAGCGTGTGAGCAACTCCGGCGTGCTGCGCAGTGAATTCAGAGAGTCGGAGGTGACGTCAGCAGTAGTCTGAGCGTCTGTTGTGAAGTGGTAACGAAGAGAGCTGCAGCTAATCACAGGTGGATGAGTTAAAGAGAAATTGATCTCCCCTTCAACTTAGATAATTAAGTATTAGCTTAAGGTTTAAACCATCTGGATAAAGGCTTAAAAGTGAGCATAGATTTAGAGAGAGAGTTTGATAAGTTCCTCCAATATACAAGAATGCTCAAGGCTAATTATTCTTAAGATGATAAAGAGACAAGATGCTGTCTCAAAACACTCTTTAATAATCAAGCAATGTCTTATGGGTAAAGTGTGTTTAAATAGTATACCTGAGGGGAGGAGAACTTGTCTTAAAGGCACAGTGAAATGGTTAGTGCTGACACCCCCTCCCTACACCGCCGCAACTAAATAAAGTGTTTACCCCCTAAACCGCCGCTCCCAGAGCCCACCGCAAGCTATAATAAACATGTTAACCCCTAAACCGTGGCTCCCTGACCCCGCCGCAACTATAATATATGTATTAACCCCTAAACCGCCGCTCCCGTACCCCGCCGCAACCTATATTAAATTTATTAATCCCTATCCTGCCCCCCCTACACCGTCGCCACTGTAATAAATTTATTAACCCCCTATCCTGCCCCCCACTACACCGCCGCCACTGTAATAAAATTATTAACCCCTAAACCTAAGTCTAACACTAACCCTAACACCCCCCTAACTTAAATATTAATTAAATAAATCTAAATAATATTATTCTTATTAACTAAATTAATCCTATTTAAAACTAAATACTTACCTTTAAAATAAAACCTAACGGCTAGATTTAGAGTTGGGCGGTAGCCGTCAAAACCAACGTTAGAGGCTCCTAACGCTGGTTTTTACCGCCCTCTGGTATTTGGAGTCAGTCAGGAAAGGGTCTAACCCTCACTTTGCAGCCGCGACTTTTCCATACCGCAGATCCCCCTACGCCATTTGCGTATCCTATCTTTTCAATGGGATCTTTCTAACGCCGGTATTTAGAGTCTTGGCTGAAGTGAGCGTTAGAAATCTAACGACAAAACTCCAGCCGCAGAAAAAAGTCAGTAGTTAAGAGCTTTCTGGGCTAACGCCGGTTTATAAAGCTCTTAACTACTGTGCTCTAAAGTACACTAACACCCATAACCTACCTATGTACCCCTAAACCGAGGTCCCCCCACATCGCCGCCACTCTAATTAAATTTTTTAACCCCTAATCTGCCGTCCGCACGCCGCCGCAAGCTACGTTATACTTATGTACCCCTAATCTGCTGCCCCTAACACCGCCGACCCCTATATTATATTTATTAACCCCTAATCTGCCCCCCTCAACGTCGCCTCCACCTGCCTACACTTATTAACCCCTAATCTGCTGACCGGACCGCACCGCTATTATAATAAAGTTATTAACCCCTAATCCGCCTCACTCCCGCCTCAATAACCCTATAATAAATAGTATTAACCCCTAATCTGCCCTCCCTAACATCGCCGACACCTAACTTCAAGCATTAACCCCTAATCTGCCGACCGGAGCTCACCGCTACTATAATAAATATTTTAACCCCTAAAGCTAAGTCTAATCCTAACACTAACACCCCCCTAAATTAAATATAATTTAAATCTAACGAAATAAATTAACTCTTATTAAATAAATTATTCCTATTTAAAACTAAATACTTACCTGTACAATAAACCCTAATATAGCTACAATATACATTATAATTATATTGTAGCTATTTTAGGATTAATATTTATTTTACAGGCAACTTTGTATTTATTTTAACCAGGTACAATAGCTATTAAATAGTTCATAACTATCTAATAGTTACCTAGTTAAAATAATTACAAAATTACCTGTAAAATAAATCCTAACCTAAGTTACAATTAAACCTAACACTACACTAGCAATAAATAAATTAAATAAAATACCTACAATTATCTACAATTAAACCTAACACTACACTATCAATAAATTAATTAAATAAAATACCTACAATTATCTACAATTAAACCTAACACTACACTATCAATAAATTAATTAAATATAATACTTACAAATAAATACAATTAAATAAACTAACTAAAGTACAAAAAATAAAAAAGAACTAAGTTACAAAAAATAAAAAAATATTTACAAACATTAGAAAAATATTACAACAATTTTAAACTAATTACACCTACTCTAAGCCCCCTAATAAAATAACAAAGCCCCCCAAAATAAAAAAATGCCCTACCCTATTCTAAATTAAAAAAGTTCAAAGCTCTTTTACCTTACCAGCCCTGAAAAGGGCCCTTTGCGGGGCATGCCCCAAAGAATTCAGCTCTTTTGCCTGTAAAAAAAAAACATACAATACCCCCCCCCCAACATTACAACCCACCACCCACATACCCCTAATCTAACCCAAACCCCCCTTAAATAAACCTAACACTAAGCCCCTGAAGATCTCCCTACCTTGTCTTCACCTCACCGGGTTCAGCGATCGGTCCAGAAGAGGGTGTAAGTAGCTTAAAATTTTTGTAATATTTTTTAAATGTTTGTAACTTATTTTTTTTATTTTTTGTAACTTAGCTTTTTTTATTTTTTGTACTTTAGTTAGTTTATTTAATTGTATTTAATTGTAGTTATTTGTAGTTAATTTTTTTAATTAATGTAATGATAGTGTAGTGTTAGGTTTAATTGTAACTTAGGTTAGGATTTATTTTACAGGTAATTTTGTATTTCTTTTAGCTAGGTAGTTATTAAATAGTTAATAACTATTTAATAACTATTCTAACTAGCTAAAATAAATACAAAGTTACCTGTAAAATAAATATAAATCCTAAAATAGCTACAATGTAATTATTAATTACATTGTAGCTATCTTAGGGTTTATTTTACAGGTAAGTATTTAGTTTTAAATAGGAATAATATATTAAAGTATAGTGTAGTGTTAGGTGTAATTGTAACTTAGGTTAGTTTTTATTTTACAGGTTAATTTCTCTTTATTTTAGCTAGGTAAGCTATTAAATAGTTAATAACTATTTAATAGCTATTGTACCTAGTTAAAATAAATTGAAATTTGCCTGTAAAATAAAAATAAATCCTAAAATAGCTACAATATAATTATTATTTATATTGTAGCTATATTAGGGTTTATTTTATAGGTAATTATTTAGTTTTAAATAGGATTAATTTAGTTCATAATATAAATATTATTTAGATTTATTTAATTAATATTTATTTAGGGGGTGTTAGGGTTAGTGTTAGACTTAGGTTTAGGGGTTAATAATTTTATTACAGTGGCGGCGGTGTAGTGGGGGGCAGGATAGGGGTTAATAAGTTTAATATAGGTTGCGGCGGGGTCCTGGAGCGGCGGTTTAGGGGTTAAACTATTTATTTAGTTGCGGCGAGGTGTAGGATCAGCAGGATAGGGGTTAATAACTTTATTATAGAGGGCAACGGTATAGGGGTGGCAGGATAGGGGTTACTAGGTATAATGTAGGTTGCGGCGGTGTCCGTGAGCTGCGGTTTAGGGGTTAATACATTTATAAGAGTTGCAGCGGGGTCTAGGAGCGGCGGTTTAGGGGTTAGTAACTTTATTGAGTTGCGGGGGGCTCCGGAGGCGCCGGTATAGGGGGTAGAACAGTGTAGTTTAGTGTGGGTGCTTAGTGACAGGCTAGCAATAAAGCTGTCAAAAAGCCGAAGAGCAGCGAGATCGGATGAGTGATAACTCTCACAGTCCGCTGCTCATCGCCCCATACTTGGTGCGCGGCTTTTTGACAGATTTATTGATAACTTAGGCAAATTTTTTCAGGTCCGCGGCGGCGATGGTAGGCGAGCTTAGGCGGGCATATTGGGCCGGCGAAGGCAGGAAATTTGACACGTTGATAACTACTCCCCAGAGTCTGGCCAGTAGTGGTAACGTATACACAGAGTCTGGCCAGTAGTGGAAACGTATACACAGAGTCTGGCCAGTAGTGGTAACGTATACACAGAGTCTGGCCAGTAGCGGTAACGTATACACAGAGTCTGGCCAGTAGTGGTAACATATACACAGAGTCTGGCCAGTAGTGGTAACGTATACACAGAGTCTGGCCAGTAGTGGTAACGTATACACAGAGTCTGGCCAGTAGTGGTAATGTATACACAGAGTCTGGCAGTAGAGGTAACGTATACACAGAGTCTGGCCAGTAGTGGTAATGTATACACAAAGTCTGGCCAGTAGGGGTAATATATACACAGAGTCTGGCCATAGTGGTAATGTATACACAGAGACTGGCCAGTAGTGGTAACGTATACACAGAGTCTGGCCAGTAGTGGTAACGTATACACAGAGTCTGGCCAGTAGCGGTAAGGTATACACAGAGTCTGACCAGTAGTGGTAACGTATACACAGAGTCTGGCCAGTAGCAGTACCGTATACACAGAGTCTGGCCAGTAGTGGTAACGTATACACAGAGTCTGGCCAGTAGTGGTAATGTATACACAGAGTCTGGCCAGTAGTGGTAACGTATACACAGAGTCTGGCCAGTAGTGGTAACGTATACACAGAGTCTGGCCAGTAGCTGTAACGTATACACAGAGTCTGGCCAGTAGCGGTAACGTATACACCGAGTCTGGCCAGTAGCGGTAACGTATACACCGAGTCTGGCCATTAGTGGTAACGTATACACAGAGTCTGGCAAGTAGTGTTAACGTATACACAGAGTCTGGCCAGCAGCGGTAACGTATACACAGAGTCTGGCCAGTAGCGGTAACGTATACACAGAGTCTGGCCAGTAGCGGTAATTTATACACAGAGTCTGGCCAGTAGGGGTAACATATACACAGAGTCTGGCCAGTAGCGGTAACGTATACACAGAGTCTGGCCAGTAGTGGTACTGGTAACGTATACACAGAATCTGGCCAGTAGCGGTAACTTATACACAGAGTCTGGCCAGTAGCGGTAACGTATACACAGAGTCTGGCCTGTAGTGGTAACGTATACACAGAGTCTGGCCAGTAGCGGTAACGTATACACAGAGTCTGGCCAGTAGTGGTAACATATACACAGAGTCTGGCCAGTAGTGGTAACGTATACACAGAGTCTGGCCAGTAGTGGTAATGTATACACAGAGTCTGGCCAGTAGGGGTAACGTATAAACAGAGTCTGGCCAGTAGCGGTAATGTATACACAGAGTCTGGCCAGTAGCGGTAACGTATACACAGAGTCTGGCCAGTAGCGGTAATGTATACACAGAGTCTGGCCAGTAGGGGTAACATATATACAGAGTCTGGCCAGTAGCGGTAACGTATACACAGAGTCTGGCCAGTAGTGGTACTGGTAACGTATACAAAGAGTCTGGCCAGTAGCGGTAACGTATACACAGAGTCTGGCCAGTAGTGGTAACGTATACACAGAGTCTGGCCAGTAGCGGTAACGTATACACAGAGTCTGGCCAGTAGTGGTAACGTATATACAGAGTCTGGCCAGTAGTGGTAACGTATACACAGAGTCTGGCCAGTAGTGGTAATGTATACACAGAGTCTGGCCAGTAGGGGTAACGTATACACAGAATCTGGCCAGTAGCGGTAACGTATACACAGAGTCTGGCCAGTAGTGGTACTGGTAACATATACACAGAATCTGGCCAGTAGCGGTAACGTAGACACCGAGTCTGGCCATTAGTGGTAACTTATAAACAGAGTCTGGCCAGTAGTGTTAACGTATACACAGAGTCTGGCCATTAGCGGTAACGTATACACAGAGTCTGGCCAGTAGCGGTAACGTATACACAGAGTCTGGCCAGTAACGGTAACGTATACACAGAGTCTATATATGTATATTCCACCATAAACTAATGGTACTTTTCGATTCCCAATCCTAATACTATACTATTGGGAATCGAAAAGTACCATTAGTTTATGGTGGAATATACATATAAGGTTCATCAAAATTAGACGCACATTCTCCAATAACTTTTTTCACACTTTTTAGATAATATATATTTTTAATATTTTTAAGGAATTTTTTAATACTGCCAATAATCATAGTGACCGGTCACCTAGGATCTATATATGTGTTTTTTAGACTCTATGCCAATTTAATAAACCAGTTAAAATGTATTACATTTTAGTTTATCTTTATTTTTAGTATATGTCTGTTATTTTTATTGAATGCACCTGGGTATTCATTTCCTAATCAATATATATTTACATTGGGGATAACCCAACATTGTCATTTATATCTAATATACATAATATTTCATACATAGTATGTTTATCTGTATCTAGGGTCATAGTGGAACATTTGTTGTTTTTTCTATATCTTGTCAACATTTTATTCATATATAGTATGCAACCTGTATATCTACAAGAAAGAAAGTACGCATAACCTCCAATCAGTCTCCAATACCTTATAGTATTCAAGCAATTTCTTTTTTATTATATTCTGCATACTCCTATTAGGGGTTGGTAGATTCTTTGAAATAGGGGATTATATCACCATTCAATCATACATAGTATGCAACTCCCCATCCATAAAACAGAATCAGTATTATCCAAAAGTTAAGGCAAGCACATACATGGTATTGTCATTTTTTTCCTGTTTATAATCATCCCTGTGATGTATAGCGCATTTACACGTTTTTTCTTAACGTATACACAGAGTCTGGCCAGTAGCGGTAACGTATACACAGAGTCTGGCCAGTAGTGGTACTGGTAACGTATACACAGAATCTGTCCAGTAGCTGTAACGTATACACAGAGTCTGGCCAGTAGCGGTAATGTATACACAGAGTCTGGCCAGTAGCGGTAACGTATACACAGAGTCTGGCCTGTAGTGGTAACGTATACACAGAGTCTGGCCAGTAGCGGTAACGTATACACAGAGTCTGGCCAGTAGTGGTAACGTATACACAGAGTCTGGCCAGTAGTGGTAATGTATACACAGAGTCTAGCCACAGGGCCGGCGCTTGTGCAAGGCAGCATAGGCAATCGCCTTAGGGCGCCTCCAGCAGGTGGGCGCCAAGAGCGGGAGATGCCGAAGTGGATCTGCCTGAAAGCATGAGTAAAAATGTTTATGTTGCCATGCGCTGCAGCTGAGCTGCCTGTAGGGTGCGCACACATAGGAGAACGGAGGAGTCAAGACACAGCTCAATCAACATTCATCTATCTGCGGCTGCGCCCCTGGCTGCAGCTTCCTACATGGCTACATTGTTATGTGGCGTGTGCCGTATGGAGCACGCTTACGCTGCCTAAGCAGTCAGTGTGGAGTCTGAGAGGGAAATCATGCTTTGCATCATGCATGCCTTGTGCTGCGTGACTCACTGACAGTCACCCCTTTAAGTGAAAAAATTCTTGAGCCACGGCCCACGAGTGACATCCAGATGGCCAGATCGGTACTGAAGGGAGGTAGGATGGCAGGGATCTGAGGGCAGGGGTCTGGTTTGGGGGCGGGGGGAAATTAGAATGCACAGGGCTGCATGAGAAGACAGTGTTGTGTGTGAGATTTGACCGGACAGTTTAAGTGCACAATTGTTTTAGCTCTCTGCAATTCTGCCTATCTTCCACCTTTAATTTGTTAAGGGAGAGTGCATGGGGTTAATAGGGAACTGCCTTGTCAGAGACATCAAAGCTAACAGGTCTGTCCGTGCAGCCAGCCCCTGGACACGAAGGAACGTAGGGGGAGGGGTCTTTTGACCCATGGGAGGAGTAGTCCCATATTTGCTGGAGTGGGGTGGGTTACAGGAGAAGGCCATATAAGGAAGTGGTGAGACGGCCATCTTCAGAAAATAATTTCATGGCAGCAAGAAGTTTTTTATTCTTCTGTCTTGCCTGAAATTTTTTTACCTGCCCCGCAGTAGGAGCTCCTTAAATAATTGTTTATTACTTCTTGTAGAGGGTTAGGCACATTTGGGGTCGCTCCCCTCCTACTTATAGATATATATATAAATATATTGGAGCCCTATTAACACATCTAATTCTAGTTGCCGGTATATGCGGAGCATGGTTGAGTTTGATGCAGATTGTAACTTTTCTGCATAGGGTAGTCTAGTAGTTTGTCTTCTCTTTCCCTGCAGCCCTGTGTCGGTGTGACAGTTGTGTTCTCTGTGACTTTGGGCTGTTTTTTCCTGGATCGTCGTGCTGCTGTCTGGTATTGCCGTGTGCGTGTTTGCACTGTCCGTCAGACACCCGGGGTCTATTGTGGCCCCCCCCCTTAGTGACTTGTGAGTAGAGAATATTAGTTGCGGGTCTCTCTTTCCTCAGTTGTATGCTTTGGGAGCCGGTTCCTTACAGGAGGATCAGTTCCACTAACAGCTGCCTATGATTGCTGTTCATGGATGTCTTGCGCTACAGTTACAAGTCCCAAGGGAGATGGGGCTACAGCTGCTGCGGCGGACCGTGCGGTTGGACTTTTGTCAGATGTCCTGCACATTAGAATCAAGCGGGTAATGTAGTTCACTGTTAGAATGTAGGTCGCGGTGCTACTATATATGCATAGTTTACTTTTATGCCAGTCGGTTGTATTTTATGATGAAATATACTTAATGTATGTACGTGGTGATTTCTCTTTTAACAGCATTGAACAAGTACGATTGTTAACACACATTAGCAAATTTGAATATGTTTGTTTATGGGCAGTATGAAGTTTTTTGGGGCTTGAGTTATGGGGTATTACAGCCAATATCTGCGGAAACACATCCGGGGTGTATTATGGATGCGCAGGCTATAAAGCCTATTTGGTGCTACTGCGCATTTTGAAATGAGGCAGCAGCTCATTAGTTATTTCCTGCAGTTTCGGTGATGACATTACTGGTTTGCTTAACGCTTTTCCCTTAGAGTGCTCGGTTCTTTGGACTTTAGGGCGGCGCTTTGGGTACATGTCTCTTACTTTCTCAGTGTCATGCAGACTTGTCACGGGCAATACAGTGTTTATATTGTGGCTTCACCTTAATAAATTTCTGAGTTATATCATTTTACCCTAATGGGGGACTCTATGTTAGTTCCGGCTTTGCTTTGAGGGGGGACTCTATGTTAGATCCGGTTTGGGTGGGGTTAACTTTCCCGCCGTTTAATGTTGGGCGCAATCTAGCTCTCTGCCAGATCAGTGGCGAGCCTAGGGCATAACATTTGCAGAGTCAGTTAGGTAGTTGCAAAACATTGGTGTATCTTTGCTGAATAAGGGAATGTGGAGTATATTCCTTATTGTGTAGCAGTGTGTGTGTATATGTATATATATATATATGTGTGTGTGTGTGTATGTGTGTGTATATATATATATATATATATATATATGTATACACACAGAGGATATTCCTTCTTGGAGATCACTAAACTATTTGAAGTTTTTTCTCTTGTCAGAAGGTGTTTTCTCTCCTTATGTACAGTTTGGTGCCATAGAGGATATTCATATTATGTCTGCTTGTTAATGCTAATCTTCTGCTGTATTGGTTTACACTCTATGCTCTGCCTTAAGAGCTTGGAGAGGGTGGTTGATCTTATTTCCTGGGATCCCTTGTTTTGCCTGCCATCTAGTGGCAGTTAACTGTATTTTACATTTAATTTTCTTTGAGGTACAGTACAGGCTAGTCAATATTAAATTCCATGATTCATGGGGCATGAAATATTTTGACAACTTTTAATTGATTTTTATTATTAAATTGGCTTGGTACCTCGTGGGTATTTGTGAAATGCTAAACCTAGGTAGGCTCAAACTGATTTCTGAGCTATTGGTAACCGCCTCTTAGCTCAGAGCATGTTGGAAATGTTTTCACAGTTGGACAGTGATAGTCCATCCGGTTATATGAATAACATTGTGCTCTCTCCCGTGGAGTCGTTTAGGGGTCGGCACTGATTGACTGAATTGCATGTCTGTCACAGCAATGTGTTAAGGATTAAGAGGAGATAGGAGGTCAGATACAAAGTAATCACAGTGGTAACACCTTTTCATATAACTGTTGGTTATGCTAATCTGGGGAGCGAGTAAGGGATTTTCTAGTCTTTTAAATTATGAAAATTCCGGTGTAGTCTGTTCCTTTAAGTCTTCATGTTTTGTGGCCTATGAAGGACATAGTCATAGGTATATGATGGCATATAAATATATTGCTATAATTATAGTATCTAATTCTATTTACTGGATATGTGGGAAAAATTATCTTTCTCTAAGTTCTTTCCACTTTTATTCCTCTGAAGCGTTAATATCATGATGTGGGGGATATCCAGTTACAATTTCTTTAATGACAAAGAGAGTCACATCGCTGTCAGCGGCGACATCCCTTATGTTATGTAGTATCCAGGGGGCACTGATAGGGTACGGTTATATCTTATGAGCCTGTCTGTTTGTAGTACACCTTCTTAGGAGCGGACTGCTGCAGTGAAAATTTGGACGGGCCCTCTACCCGTTGGATCTCTATACAGGTTACCTTGTTTACAGCCTAGAGTTATAGCGCTGCTAAACTCTGTTGGTGCTTTGCATATACCTGATAATGTTGATAATATTATATAGGTGTGTGATAAGTTTATATCGCCCTATTTCAGGGGGAACTCAGATCTTGCATTGCAACTGATATGATCGAACGGTTTTGAGATCACTAATTTGATTGTGTATCCTTTCTGGTTTGGGGATTTCCGGGTCTGTGTCCGATCCTATTGGTGGTGTTTTACATAAGTTTTATCTTGCAGGGACGGTTTACGCAAGGTTTTTCCCACTTATGATTTCTTCCCGATGATCCTCTCTGCCTAGTGTAATGTATTGAATTGTTTTCCAAGTAGTCACATGACCAGCATATCAGCAGATGTAAAGGGGTATTTACCCTGTGGTAGCCAAATCCATCTTTAAAGTTTTGGCATTGAGGTCAAGCTGTGTTAACATAGCTTGTAGTGGACATTACGTTCCCCATGGGGTATGGAAGAGATAAGGTAATAAAATGTTAACTTCATATTGTTCTTTACAAGTATGGGTGATTGGTTTATGACAGATATAAAATAAAGAAGCATGTCTATGTACATATGGTGATAAGCTAAAGAGATCTGCTGATACATACAGGCTCAATCCAGTTTGTTAGGTTGTGGCTTTAATACATGGTATCAGCTGGTTCAGGTACATAATTAAGCCCTTAAAGGAGCAAATGTAATGTTTTTATACTGTACGGCTTTCTGTTTGCCTGGCCTGCTAATACCCTGGCCTGCTTATGCATCAGGGATAATTTTATTGTAGGGCTGAGGATTGTGGAGGTACCTAGCATCTGATAATTCGGACGGCTTGCTGTCAGTGATTATTTCCTTATTATTACTACTGTGGCTGTGGGAATGGAGTGCAGAGCATTGTGATCATAGGTGGTCTTGAAGAAGGAGATAAGGTCCTCCAGGGAGTCTGCTAGGGTCGCGCTCGGGACTTTGCAATCTTGCAGGGGAAACCAAAATTTTCTGCCGCATTATCCACGATGGGAGATTTTACAGTTTGGCAGCGGCCGAGGTGAAGCAGCCTCTTAATTTATTAGTCTTTAAAGGGTGCCAAACGGTGACCTAATTTGGGTAATTTGTCTTTATTTTAGCGAGTCCGCAATGATTCAGGTGCCCAGATTTCTTGGGAGGCGTGGGGACTGACCGGCTGGAAGGGTAGGTGTTGGTACGGTTCTTAGTGCACGCCTCACTGACCAGCAAAAAGGGAAGGAGGTGGAATTGGTAATGACTTATTTCTTGAGCTATTACAGTGCTGGTGGCCATGTTTTGTGGGCAGATTTGTTTGGGAACGGGTCAGTGTTGCCCACGCTGCCAACAAGGTGGCGGTGTCAGTAATTGTCATGTTATCTGCCCCACTCATAATCCCACGGTCAGGGAATTGAGGGCCTTTGGGTTGCAATGCCTGTGTTGCCATGTGTTGGTGGGAGCCATAAACATTTCTGGGGTTCATTACTAATGGGCCAATGCCTTAAGTGACCGCCATCTTGGTGTGGTCTTCCATAGTGGATAAACGGGGTCTGCATGTGCATAAAGTTTGAGTGGAATGGGAAGGATTGATTTCAGTTCAGGGCATTAGAGACGGCGCATTGCATGTGTTGGGGTTGCTTAAAGGGTTGTGGAGGATGGTACTCCTGCGGGTGGTCATCTGTAATATATGGCCCCATGGGGGGGCTGGGTTATGGGGAGGTGTTTTTTCACGGTATCACAAGTGTATTTGCCTCGAGGATTTGGGCAGCCTCTGAACCTGCTGTCTGGGGTTTTTGGTGGCTTTATTAGAGGTGAGGGTAGGTTGAGGTTCTTATAGCCTTTCTGGTTGGGGGTGTTTGAAATTTGGGTGTTTAATTTGTTTATGGTTGGCCGTTCATATGGTGGTAGGTCTGGTACACATGTGGGTAGTGGGCCGAATTATTGGTCCCGGCGTGCCGCTGAGGTTGAGGAGGAGGGCCTCCAGCCAGGGTTTTTGATGATAAAAAAAAAAAAAAAAAAAAAAAAAAGGCTATTGGATGGTTGAGTACGGGGCCCCCAGATTGGTTTGCATGTTGCCACTGGGGGTGGATTATGGTCAACTGTTCCGGTCTTGGGGGTGCTAGTGGCCCGGGCCGAGGTAAGGATTTGGTTTTCTTGCCTCAAGAGAAGCCTGGTGAATGAGATTAAGGAGGTTTGGAGAGGTTTTGTGGGCTTGTACAGGGTTTAACGGTCTTATGGTATGCCATGGTTACAGAATTGGTTGGAGGGTGGCTTGGCTCCATTGGGAAATTAACAGGTGGAAGTAGGTGAACAAGCTGGTCGCAGTCTTATGCGTGGGATACAATGTTTGGGCATCAGTGATTGGAGGATGCGAGTAATGGTGAATTTTTATTTGCTGGTTGGTGTACACCTTAATGTTTTAGGTTTCAGGTGGTTTCTCTTGGGGCTCCAAGAGATTTTGGTATCTATGGCGTGAGGGGTGGCGGGCTGGTCTGCCTGGCAGTCAGTCCAGTCTTTGGCGGGTGCTAGTTCCCTCACTTCTGCAATTGGACTATGGCCATAAGTGAATGGGTTAATCTCCCCATGGGGTGGGAGAGCAGGTTAAGTAGCTTCTTGGACATGGGGTTCCTTGGAGCTTGGTGGTTTTAAAGAAATAACGGACTTATTTAAGTTCAGGTGAATTTATACACGGCCTGGTCAACAAGAAAAGGGAGCTTAATGAATTAAGTTTGGGAGCTAGCATCTTCAGAGTTAATGGATTTTATATGGTTCAAAGATTTATTGATTTGATGTTTTAAATTTGGTATTTAATAAACAGGCTGTGGCCAGTATTTTACCAAGCAACAAGTGTCTGTGTATTCTTTAATTGTTGGATGAGTTAAGGTAACTTAAGTTTATTAAAAGGGGACGGCAATCGACGACTCGGGGGGGTCATGCGGAGGAGGGACGTCTTCTAAAGTTGTAGAGAGAGACAATAAATTAACGGGGGAAGGAAGAGTAGGAAGCCAGGCCAGCAGCTGGAATGTCTGCTCATTTCTTTTTTTTTTTTAAAGCTTCTTTGCTCCCTACCTCTGATATATGAGCTGCAACGGACCTTCACCTTCCGGCCCTGCTATATGTAAGAGCCAGAGTTGTGAACCTTACTACAGTTTGTGAATTTTTTTCATTACTTTAGTCTAGGAAATCAAAGTATTTAACCCCTTGCTCACCATAGAGGGCTCTCATACCTTATGTTAGTAGTAGATGTGCAGCCCTCTAAGGCAGTCAAGTGCTTAAATAATTTGATTTAAAAGTTTACGTATACTATTAATAATGTAATAATTTTATTTTTTAATTTTATGCAAACACCTTTAATTATTTAATGCATTAAAAATGTTAAATGGTCTATGCATCCTGAAAAGGAGGGTTAATATTTTAATGTTTTCTATTTTTTGTTTTTTTTTAGTAAAATTAATATATTTATCTAAATATTTTAGTACAATTTTGGGCTAGTGTTTCCCCTTAAATGGCAAAAGTTTTTCATATGTGTGAGTGTTTGTGCATCTATTGTTTTTAATAACTTAAAAATATATTAATCCCCCATGTGTGTGTATTTAATGCTTTTAATACCCGCCCCCACCACCACATCCCTCCAGTTCTTAGCTTTAATGTTCAGTATTTTTGTGGAGGACACCTGGCAACCCTGGCCAACAGCGGCAGAGTGATTTCGGTGTGGCCCGGGAGTGGCACTGTGATTGACTGCTGATTATTTTGAACTGAAGTTTGGCAAGTGGCTACCTGCCTTGTGCTTTCTGTTATACCGTACAAATTGGTCAGTACTAGCTGTGTCCCTGTGGTTAATAGTTTTTAATATGCGTTTGTCTAGTATGTTCTGTAAATGCCCCAGGTGTATAAATATTAAATATGGCTTACATTAGTTCAATGTGCTTGTCCTGATGCACCCACCCACGCCCACACACATACATACACTTACATATAAACACATACACATACATATGCTTATTCACACACTACAAACATACACTCATGCACTCACATATACTACTCGCACACATACGCACCACTACACACACAAACTTACATACAAATACATACACACACATACATACACATTCACACACTGCAAATACATACACACATACACTGACATACATACATACATTACTCACACACACAAACAAATACAAATATATACACACATACATACACATTCACACACTACAAACATACTCACATAGATTCATACATACATACATACATACTGTACATATACCACTCATGCACATACGCATTACGCACCATTACACACACACACTTACATACAAACACATACATTCACACACATGCACAGATGGACAGACATACACACATAAATACAGACACACACATACAGGGATGTCTGCACACACACATACATACATACACTACTCACACACTGGTACACACACAAATATACATTCAAATGGGGAATATATAATCTCTATAATTATAGATAAAATAGTTATCTGTAGGTTTTGTTAGCGCATCTCTGTAACAGTTTGTTAAAGACTAGAAATTGAATGGTTTGTAATCGGGAAGGGGGACGGCAAAATGTATCCTCGCCTGTGTGGTCAAAAATCCTAGCACCGGTCCTGTCTGGCCAGTAGTGGTAATATATACACAGTGTCTGGCCAGTAGTAGTAATGTATACACAAATTCTGGCCAGTAGTGGTAACGTATACACAGAGCCTGGCCAGTAGTGGTAACGTATACACAGAGTCTGGCCAGTAGTGTTAAAGTATACACAGAGTCTGACCAGTAGTGGTAACGTATACACAGAGTCTGGCCAGTAGCGGTACCGTATACACAGAGTCTGGCTAGTAGTGGTAACGTATACACAGAGTCTGGCCAGTAGTGGTAATGTATACACAGAGTCTGGCCAGTAGCGGTACCGTATACACAGAGTCTGGCCAGTAGTGGTAACGTATACACAGAGTCTGGCCAGTAGTGGTAATGTATACACAGAGTCTGGCCAGTAGAGGTAACGTATACACAGAGTCTGGCCAGTAGCGGTAACGTATACACAGAGTCTGGCCAGTAGCGGTAACGTATACACCGAATCTGGCCAGTAGCGGTAACGTATACACCTAGTCTGGCCATTAGTGGTAACTTATACACAGAGTCTGGCCAGTAGTGTTAACGTATACACAGAGTCTGGCCAGTAGCGGTAACGTATACACAGAGTCTGGCCAGTAGCGGTAACGTATATACAGAGTCTGGCCAGTAGTGGTAACGTATACACAGAGTCTGGCCAGTAGCGGTAACGTATACACAGAGTCTGGCCAGTAGTGGTACTGGTAACGTATACAAAGAATCTGGCCAGTAGCGGTAACATATAAAGAGAGTCTGGCCAGTAGCGATAACGTATACACAGAGTCTGGCCAGTAGCGGTAACGTATACACAGAGTCTGGCCTGTAGTGGTAACGTATACACAGAGTCTGGCCAGTAGCGGTAACATATACACAGAGTCTGGCCAGTAGTGGTAACGTATACACAGAGTCTGGCCAGTAGCGGTAACGTATACACAGAGTCTGGCCAGTAGCGGTAACGTATACACAGAGTCTGGCCAGTAGTGGTAATGTATACACAGAGTCTGGCCAGTAGTGGTAATATATACACAGAGTCTGGCCAGTAGTGGTAACGTATACACAGAGTCTGGCCAGTAGTGGTAACGTATACACAGAGTCTGGCCAGTAGTGGTAACGTATACACAGAGTCTGGCCAGTAGCGATAACGTATACACAGAGTCTGGCCAGTAGTGGTACTGGTAACGTATACACAGAGTCTGGCCAGTAGCGGTAACGTATACACAGAGTCTGGCCAGTAGTGGTAACGTATACACAGAGTCTGGCCAGTAGTAGTACCATATACACAGAGTCTGGCTAGTAGTGGTAACGTATACACAGAGTCTGGCCAGTAGTGGTAACGTATACACAGAGTCTGGATAGTAGTGGTAACGTATACACAGAGTCTGGCTAGTAGTGGTAACGTATACACAGAGTCTGGCCAGTAGTGGTAATATATACACAGAATCTGGCCAGTAGTGATAATGTATACACAGAGTCTGGCAAGTAGCGGTAACGTATACACAGAGTCTGACCAGTAGTGGTATTGTATACACAGAGTCTGGCCAGTAGCGGTACCGTATACACAGAGTCTGGCCAGTAGTGGTAACGTATACACAGAGTCTGGCCAGTAGTGGTAATGTATACACAGAGTCTGGCCAGTAGTGGTAACGTATACACAGAGTCTGGCCAGTAGCGGTAACGTATACACAGAGTCTGGCCAGTAGCGGTAACGTATACACCGAATCTGGCCAGTAGCGGTAACGTATACACCTAGTCTGGCCATTAGTGGTAACTTATACACAGAGTCTGGCCAGTAGTGTTAACGTATACACAGAATCTGGCCAGTAGCGGTAACGTATACACAGAGTCTGGCCAGTAGCGGTAACGTATACACAGAGTCTGGCCAGTAGTGGTAAGGTATACACAGAGTCTGATCAGTAGTGGTATTGTATACACAGAGTCTGGCCAGTAGCGGTACTGTATACACAGAGTCTGGCCAGTAGTGGTAACGTATACACAGAGTCTGGCCAGTAGCGATAACGTATACACAGAGTCTGGCCAGTAGTGGTACTGGTAACGTATACACAGAGTCTGGCCAGTAGTGGTAACGTATACACAGAGTCTGGCCAGTAGTGGTACCATATACACAGAGTCTGGCTAGTAGTGGTAACGTATACACAGAGTCTGGCCAGTAGTGGTAACGTATACACAGAGTCTGGATAGTAGTGGTAACGTATACACAGAGTCTGGCTAGTAGTGGTAACGTGTACACAGAGTCTGGCCAGTAGTGGTAACGTATACACAGAGTCTGGCCAGTAGCGGTAACGTATACACAGAGTCTGGCCAGTAGCGGTAACGTATACACCGAATCTGGCCAGTAGCGGTAACGTATACACCTAGTCTGGCCATTAGTGGTAACTTATACACAGAGTCTGGCCAGTAGTGTTAACGTATACACAGAGTCTGGCCAGTAGCGGTAACGTATACACAGAGTCTGGCCAGTAGCGGTAACGTATACACAGCGTCTGGCCAGTAGTGGTAACGTATACACAGAGTCTGGCCAGTAGCGGTAACGTATACACAGAGTCTGGCCAGTAGTGGTACTGGTAACGTATACACAGAATCTGGCCAGTAGCGGTAACGTATACACAGAGTCTGGCCAGTAGCGATAACGTATACACAGAGTCTGGCCAGTAGCGGTAACGTATACACAGAGTCTGGCCAGTAGCGGTAACGTATACACAGAGTCTGGCCTGTAGTGGTAACGTATACACAGAGTCTGGCCAGTAGCGGTAACGTATACACAGAGTCTGGCCAGTAGTGGTAACGTATACACAGAGTCTGGCCAGTAGCGGTAACGTATACACAGAGTCTGGCCAGTAGCGGTAACGTATACACAGAGTCTGGCCAGTAGTGGTAATGTATACACAGAGTCTGCCCAGTAGTGGTAATATATACACAGAGTCTGGCCAGTAGTGGTAACTTATACACAGAGTCTGGCCAGTAGTGGTAACGTATACACAGAGTCTGGCCAGTAGTGGTAACGTATACACAGAGTCTGGATAGTAGTGGTAACGTATACACAGAGTCTGGCTAGTAGTGGTAACGTATACACAGAGTCTGGCCAGTAGTGGTAACGTATACACAGAGTCTGGCCAGTAGTGGTAACGTATACACAGAGTCTGGCCAGTAGTGGTAACGTATACACAGAGTCTGGCCAGTAGTGGTAACGTATACACAGAGTCTGGCCAGTAGTGGTACCATATACACAGAGTCTGGATAGTAGTGGTAACATATACACAGAGTCTGGCTAGTAGTGGTAACGTATACACAGAGTCTGGCCAGTAGTGGTAACGTATACACAGAGTCTGGCCAGTAGTGTTAACGTATACACAGAGTCTGGCTAGTAGTGGTAACGTATACACAGAGTCTGGCCAGTAGTGGTAACGTATACACAGAGTCTGGCCAGTAGTGGTAACGTATACACAGAGTCTGGCCAGTAGTGGTAACGTATACACAGAGTCTTGCCAGTAGTGGTAACGTATACACAGAGTCTGGCCAGTAGTGGTAACGTATACACAGAGTCTGGCCAGTAGTGGTAACGTATACACAGAGTCTGGCCAGTAGCGGTAACCTATACACAGAGTTTGGCCAGTAGTGGTAACGTATACACAGAGTCTGGCTAGTAGTGGTAACGTATACACAGAGTCTGGCCAGTAGTGGTAACGTATACACAGAGTCTGGCCAGTAGTGGTAACGTATACACAGAGTCTGGCCAGTAGGGGTAACGTATACACAGAGTCTGGCCAGTAGTGGTAACATATACACAGAGTCTGGCCAGTAGTGGTAAGGTATACACAGAGTCTGGCCAGTAGTGGTAACGTATACACAGAGTCTGGCCAGTAGTGGTAACGTATACACAGAGTCTGGCCAGTAGTGGTAACGTATACACAGAGTCTGGCCAGTAGTGGTACCATATACACAGAGTCTGGATAGTAGTGGTAACGTATACACAGAGTCTGGCCAGTAGTGGTAACGTATACACAGAGTCTGGCCAGTAGTGGTAACGTATACACAGAGTCTGGCCAGTAGTGGTAACGTATACACAGAGTCTGGCCAGTAGTGGTACCATATACACAGAGTCTGGATAGTAGTGGTAACGTATACACAGAGTCTGGCTAGTAGTGGTAACGTATACACAGAGTCTGGCCAGTAGTGGTAACGTATACACAGAGTCTGGCCAGTAACGGTAACGTATACACAGAGTCTGGCCAGTAGTGGTAACGTATACACAGAGTCTGGCCAGGCAAGTGTTTGCAGTTTCTCTCTCTCTTCATTTATCAGAGTACTATATGATTTTTAGTTTTTTAAAAGGTTTTTATACTTGTGATTTAATACTGCATATTTGTATGTTGTAAATTTGTATATTGTATGAAAGTGGGGACAACAGTGCTCCATTTCATCTCAAAAACTTTAATTTGCCCTCCATTGTGCAAATAGTTTTTTAACCTATGTGTTAGGACTATATACAATTGTGAGTAGGTAAATGTTATATCTTTTTAAATGTTTTAAGACATGGTCTGTCAGTAAAAACATAATTTATGCTTACCTGATAAATTTATTTCTCTTGTAGTGTATCCAGTCCACGGATCATCCATTACTTATGGGATATATTCTCCTTCCCAACAGGAAGCTGCAAGAGTCCACCCACAGCAAAGCTGCTATATAGCTCCTCCCCTAACTGCCATTACCAGTCATTCGACCGAAAACATGCAGAGAAAGGAAAACCATAGGGTGCAGTGGTGACTGTAGTTTAATGGAAAAATTACCTGCCTTAAAGTGACAGGGCGGGCGGTGGACTGGATACACTACAAGAGAAATAAATTTATCAGGTAAGCATAAATTATGTTTTCTCTTGTTAAGTGTATCCAGTCCACGGATCATCCATTACTTATGGGATACCAATACCAAAGCTAAAGTACACGGATGATGGGAGGGACAAGGCAGGTACTTAAACGGAAGTTACCACTGCCTGTAAAAAACCCTTTCTCCCAAAAATAGCCTCCGAAGAAGCAAGGTATCAAATTTGTTAAATTTGAAAAAGTATGAAACGCAGACCAAGACTCCGTCTTGTAATCTGTTCAACAGAAGCCACATTTAAAAAAGGCCCAAGTGAAAACCACAGCTCTAGTAGAATGAGCTGTAATCCCTTCAGGAGGCTGCTGTCCAGCAGTCTCATAAGCTAAATGAATTATGCTTTTTAACCAAAAAGACAGAGAGGTTGCTGAAGTCCTTTGACCTCTCCTCTGTCCAGAATAGACAACAAACAAGGTGAATGTTTGATGAAAATCTGTAGTAGCTTGTAAGTAAAACTTTAAAACACGAACCACGTCCAAATTGTGTAATAGACGTTCCTTCTTTGAAGAAGGATTAGGATACAAGAATGGAACAACAATCTCTTGAGTGATATTCTTGTTAGATACCACCTTAGGTAAAAACCCAGGTTGGTACACAGGACTACCTTATCCGTACGGAGAACCAGATAAGGAGAATCACATTGCAACGCAGATAACTCGGAGACTCTATGAGCCGAGGAAATAGCCACCAAAAAGGAACTTTCCAAGATAGAAGTTTGATATCTATGGAATGAAAAGGTTCAAATGGAACTCCTTGAAGAACCTTAAGAACCAGCTTTAAGCTCCATGGCGGAGCAACATTTTTAACCACAGGCTTGGTTCTAACCAAAGCCTGACCAAATGCCTGAACGTCTAGAATACCTGCCAGACGCTTGTGCAAAAGAATAGACAGAGTAGAAATCTGTCCTTTTAAAGAACTAGCTGACAACCCTTTTCTCAAAATCATCTTGGAGAAAAGATAATATCCTGGGAATCCAGACTTTACTCCATGAGTAACCCTTGGATTCATAACAATAAGATATTTACACCATATCTTATGTTAAATTTTCCTAGAGACAGGCTTTTATGCCTGTATTAAGGTATCAATTACTGACTCGGAGAAGCCATGCTTTGATAACATCAAGCGTTCTGTCTCCAGGCAGTCCATCTCAGATTAGTTATATTTAGATGGTTGAAAAGACCCTGAGGTAGAGGGTCCTGTCTCAGAAGCAGAGACCGTGGTGGAAAGGATGACATGTCCACCAGATCTGCATACCAGGTCCTGCGTGGCCACGCAGGCGCTGTCAAAAGCACCAAAGCACTCTCCTGCTTGATCTTGTGCAAACCCCTCCGGAGGGAATTCCCACTCCCCCGGATGAAAAGTCTGACGACTTAGAAAATCTGCCTCCCAGTTCTCAACACCTGGGATAGGGATAGCTTTTAGACAAGAGTGAGTCTCTGTCCAGTGAATTATTTTAAGACTTCTAACATTGCTAGGGAACTTCTGTTCCCCCTTGATGGTTGATGTAAGCCACAGTCGTGATATTGTCCGACTGAAATATGATGTACCTCAGAGTTGCTAACTGAGGCCAAGTCTGAAGAGCATGGAATATCGCTCCCAGTTCCAGAATATTCATTAGAAGGAGGGTCTCCTCCTGAGTCCACTATCCCTGAGCCTTCAGGGAGTTCCAGACTGTATCCCAACCTAAAAGGCTGGCATCTGTTGTAACAATTGTCCCATCTGACCTGCGGAAGGTCATACCCTTGGACAGATGGACCCGAGATAGTCACCAGAGAAGAGAATCTCTGGTTTCTTGGTCCGGATTTAACAGGAGAACAAATCTGTGTAATCCCCGTTCCTCTGGCTGAGCATGCATAGTTGCAGTGGTCTGAAATGTAGGCGTGCAAATGGTACTATGTCCCTTGCCGCTACCATTAAGCCGATTACATTCATGTACTGAGCCACCAAAGGGCGCGGATGGAATGAAGAACACGGCAGAAATTTAGAAACTTTGACAACCTGGACTCCGTCAGGTAAATTTTAATTTCTACAAAATCTATCAGAATCCCTAGGAGGGAAACCCTTGATATTGGGGATAGAGAACTCTTTCCTTGTTCACTTTCCACCCATGCGATCTCAGAAATGCCAGTACTACGTCCGTATGAGACTTGGCAACTTGGATGTTTGACGCCTGTATCAGGATGTCGTCTAAATAAGGGGCCACTTCTATGCCCCGCGGCCTAAGGACCGCCAAAGTGACCCCAGAACCTCCATAAAGATTCTAGGGGCTGTAGTTAACCCAAAGGAAAGAGCTACAAACTGGTAATGCCTGTCTAGAAAGGCAAACCTGAAAAACCGATGGTGATCTTTATGCATCGTAATGTGAGGATAAGCATCCTTCAAATCCATTGTAGTCCTCTATTGACTCTCCTGGATCATAGTTAAGATGGTACGAATAGTTTCCATCTTAAATGATAGAATTCTAAAGAATTTGTTTAAGATCTTTTAGATCCAAAATAGGTCTGAAGGTTTCCTTTCCTTGGGAACCACAAACCGATTTGAGGAAAACTGTGTCCCTGTTCCTCTATTGGAACTGAATGGGTCACGTACACAATGCAAGAATGTCTCTTCCTTTATCTGGTTTGCAGATAAATGTGAAAGGCAAAAACTCCCCTTTTTTGGGGGGGAAAGCTTTGAAATCCAGAAGATATCTCTGGGGTATAATTTCCAATGCCCAGGGATCCTGGGCATCTCTTGCCCACGCCTGGGCGAAGAATGAAGTCTGCCCCCTATAGGATCCGTTACCAGATAGGGGTCCGTTCCTCATGCTGTTTTAGAGGCAGCAGCAGGCTCCTTGACCTGCTTATCTTTGTTCCAGGTCCGGTTGTCTCCAGACCGCCTTGGACTGAGCAAAAGTTCCCTCTTATTTTGCCTTAGAGGAAGTTGATGCCACACCTGCCTTGAATTTTCGAAAGGCACGAAAATTAGGCCTTTTTTGTCCCTTGATTTGGACCTGTCCTGAGGAAGGGCATGATCTTTTCCTCCAGTGATATAAGTAATAATCTCCTTCAAACTAGGCCTGAATAGGGTCTGCCCCTTGAAGGGAAGTTAAGTAGCTTATTTATTAAAGTCACGACAGCTGACCATGATATAAGCCATAGCGCTCTGCGCGCCAGTATAGTAAAAAACAGAATTCTTAGCCGTTAGTCTAGTCAAAGGAACAAAGGCATCAGAAAACAAAGGAATTGGCTAGCTTAAGTGCTCTAAGCTTGTCAAATATATTCATCCAATGGAGCCTGTAAAGCCTCATCAAGAGACTCAAACCAGAACGCCGCAGCAGCAGTGACAGGAGCAATGCGTGCAAGGGGCTGCAGGATAAAACCTTGTTGAATAAACATTTTTTATCCATTGGATCTAAAAAAGCACAACAGTCCTCGCCAGAGGTAGTGGTACGCTTAGCTAGAGTAGAAACTCTTCTCTCCACCTTAGGAACTGTCTGCCATAAGTCCCGTGTGGTGGCAACTATTAGAAAACATTCTTCTAAAAAATAGGAGGGGAAGAGAACGGCACACCTGGTCTATCCCATTCCTTATGAAAAATTTTAGTAAACCTCTTTAGGTATTGGAAAAAGATAAGTACACACCGGCACTGCATATTATTTATCCAGTCTACACAATTTCTCTGGCACTGCGATTGTACACATTCATTCAGAGCAGCTAAAGCCTCCCTGAGCAACAAGTGGAGGTTCTCAAGCATAAATTTTAAATGTAGAAATATCAGAATCAGGTTAAATCATCTTCCCTGAGTCACAAATATCACCCACAGACTAAGCATATTGTGAGGTAGTATCAGACATGGTTCTTAAAGCGTCTGTATGCTCTGTATCTACCCCCAGAGCTGTTTTGCTTTCCTTTAATTTCAGGTAGTCTGACTAATACTGCTGCCAGTGTATTATACACAACCTTTGCCATGTCTTGTAAAATAAACGCTATGGGCGCCATTGATATACTTGGCGCCATTTGAGCGTGAGTCCCTGGAGCGGGAGTCAAAGGGTCTGACACGTGGGGAGAGTTAGTCGGCATAACTTCCCCCTCGACAGAATCCTCTGGTAAAATAAACGCTATGGGTGCCCTTGATGTACTTGGCGCCATTTGAGCGTGAGTCCCTAAAGCGGGAGTCAAAGGGTCTGACACGTGGGGAGAGTTAGTCGGCATAACTTCCCCCTCGACAGAATCCTCTGGTGATAATGTTTTTAAATACAAAAAATGATCTTTATTGTTTAACATGAAATCAGTACATCTGGTACACATTCTAAAATGGGGTTCCACCATGGCTTTAAACATAATAAACACAGAGCCTCCTCTATGTTAGACATGTTAGAACTAATAAAGAGACTAGTAAGCTTGGAAAACACTTTAAATCAAGTTAACAAGCAAATATAACAAACGTTACTGTGCCTTTAAGAGAAACAAATTTTGTCAAAATTTGAAAAACAGTGAAAAAAGGCAGTAAATCAAACGAAATTTTTACAGTACATGTAATAAGTTAACAGAGCATTGCACCCACTTGCAAATGGATGATTAACCCCTTAATGCAAAAAACAGATAAAAAAAAAAAAAAAAACGACATTTTTTTAAACAGACACAACAAAACTGCCACAGCTGAGCTGTGGATTACCTTCCCTATAACTGTTTCTATGCAAAATTTAAGCCAGCCATGTGGAAAAATTAGGCCCCAATAAGTTTTATCACCAAACATATGTTAAAAAACGATTAAACATGCCAGCAAACGTTTTAAAACACATTCTTATAAGAGTATGTATGTCTATTAATAAGCCTGATCCAGTCGCTATCACTGCATTTAAGGCTTTACTTACATTACTTCGGTATCAGCAGTATTTTCTTAGTCAATTCCATTCCTTAGAAAAATATATTACTGCACATACCTTAGCATATATCTCTATCAATCAGCCTGGTACCAGTCGCTTTCACTGCATTTAAAGGCTGTACTTACATTACTTCGGTATCAGCAGTATTTTCTTAGTCAATTCCATTCCTTAGAAAAATATTTTACTGCACATACCTTATTTGCAGGAAAACCTGCACGCCATTCCCCCTCTGAAGTACCTTACTCCTCAGAATGTGTGAGAACAGCAACTGGATCTTAGTTACGTCTGCTAAGATCATAGAAAAAACGCAGGCAGATTCTTCTTCCAAATACTGCCTGAGATAAACAGCACACTCCGGTGCCATTTAAAAATAACAAACTTTTGATTGAAGAAATAAACTAAGTATAAAAAACCACAGACTCTCACGACCTCCTATCTATGTTGAGACTTGCAAGAGAATGACTGGTAATGGCAGTTAGGGGAGGAGCTATATAGCAGCTTTGCTGTGGGTGGACTCTTGCAGCTTCCTGTTGGGAAGGAGAATATATCCCATAAGTAATGGATGATCCGTGGACTGGATACACTTAACAAGAGAAATAAAGTGTTTTTTTCTAGTTTATATTTGCTGTATACAGCGCTGTTTATATACTCTCATATAAGCCATTTCTATATTTTGGCCTATATCCCTGGGTAATACTTACCAGACTCCATTTTTCTTAGTCCACCTTTTTTGAAATGGACATCTCTAGGAAGAGGAAAGGGAGGTGCCTGAGGATTACCTTTATCTGTAAATTAGGAGGTGCCTGAGGATTACCTTTATCTGTAAATTAGGAGGTGCCTGAGGATTACCTTTATCTGTAAATTAGGGGAGTGGTGGTTCTGTCAACGCCCTTTGGGGAGAGGTTCTTCACTGGTCAGTATTACCCAGGGATATAGGCCAAGATATAGAAATTGCTTATATATAGTTGTTCATTTCTAGTTATATGTATTATTGATAGTAATGCCGTGATTACAGTGAACATTGGGTCCCCAGTGAAGCTATTTCTTGGCCAGCTATTTAATACATCTGTGGCTAGAAGCCAGTTTATTTCAGGGATTTAAATTAATATTACTGCAGGGTGACACTCAAGCACCAGATCCAGACACATTCCTGGGGTGTTGGTGTAAGTACTATATCCTGCAATGTAGTGCTCCAAACACCTACCTAGGTATCTCTATTTGATAGTAGAAGTAAATTGGAAACTTTTATTTAATAATCTATGCTCTGTCTGAATCACCAAAGAGACATTTTGACTTTCATGTCCTTTTAAATGTCCTTTTATTATTATTATTATTCTTCTTCTTCTTTATTTATAAAGCACTGACAGATTCCGCAGCGCTGCCCATGAGTACAAGGATAACAGTACAGTGGAGAAACAATACGATAAGACACAACATTTTACAGACAAATGCAGGGGGAATTGAGGGCCCTATTCCCGTGGGAACTCACAATCTAGACGGGTGGGAGGATTGGAAACAGGAGGTGGGGACTGCAGAGGTGAGAATGATATTAGTGAGGACATAGAGGGCAACTGTTAGTTAAGTTAGTTTGTTGATAAGTTGGGTGATAAGCTTCCCTGAACAGAAAGGTCTTTAGGGAACGTTTAAAGGAGGAGAGGTTAGGGGAAAGTCTGACATCTCGAGGAAGTGCGTTCCAGAGGGTTGGTGCCGCACGAGAGAAGTCCTGTAGTCTAGAATGAGAGGAGGTGATGATAGAGGACGCAAGAAGCAGGTCGTTGTTGGATCTTAGGGGACGGGCAGGAGTATATCTGTTGATGAGTGAGGACAGGTAGGGTGGGGCAGCAGTGGTGAGGGCTTTGTAGGTCAGGGTGAGAATTTAACTCTGTTGTGAATGGGGAGCTAGTGAAGGGACTCACAGAGAGGTACAGCAGAAACAGAGCATCGAGAGAGGTGGATTAGCCTGGCAGATGCATTTAGGATGGATTGGAGGGGAGAGAGGCTTTTATGAAGCTTAAAATAATTTATACTGTTTCAGACATGTTAATGAGATTAAAGTTAGAAATGTTGGATTAGAAATGTGCTGTAGCGTTATAGAGTAACTAGCACTAGAATATTTATCTTCAAGAAGCAAAGGATATTTGCAATATGTGTGTTACTAGAAATGTAATTCATTCATTAGAGGTGTGCAGCCAAGATATTTTCATTTCAAATAAAATTTTCGCTCCGAATATTCAGGGATATTTGATTGTTTTTGTTTCACCTGTAGCTACAATACTTACCTTAACGTGATCTGGAGAGCACGCTAACCCGATCCTCTTCTTGCCAGAGCCCCGGGTGCACTAACAGCAGGAGTAGCGCTCTCGGTTCCCAGGACCTGCACTAATAGCTGAGCGCGCTAAGCCTCCTGTTAGCACGGCCGGTGCTCTGGCAAGAAGAGGATCGGGTTAGCGCGCTCTTCAGATCACGTTAAGGTAAGTATTAAACTCTTAAGGAAACAAATGAATACTGATGATTTCATTAAATGTCTTTGCGCATTGATTTGGATTTTGTTTTGTTTAAACAGATACACATCTCTATTATACGCAGTCAGTTCTCTATTATGTCAGTTTCTTCCTTTACATACAAGGGGCAATCACAGGTAATCTAACGGCTAAAAAAATTAACCGCCTTTTTGCAATACTTGACAACCCCTTGCAATTTACTTTTATTGTGATGTTCCTGTTCCTCTGGTAGTAATGATTCACCCATCTCAATCTTCTCTATTATCTTGGCTGTCTCTCTGACATCACTCAGTGACTTGATCCTCTCCTGATATCCTGGTTTAGTTTCCTGCTTCTCAGACTCTATCATCAGGTCAATATATTCTGTGGTTTTCATTGGATCTGGTCTTAAAGCAATATCACGAAGTCTTTTCAGACTCTGTGAGGATTTCTCTATCAGATTCAGCACCGCTTGTCTCACACCACAATAGTCATTATGTAGCTCTTTAAATACATTTTCTGCTGTCATGACCTCTCCAGAAGCTTTTTCATAATTCTTTTTTATGGCTTCATAATTTCTTTTCTCCTTTTTCTCCTCATATTTCCACTTGTACTTTTGGTTGTAATGAACAGACCAGACACATTTATTAGGGCAAACTGTACAATACCCATTGGTTATAGCTGCACATCCATGTTTCTGGCTGTCATCAGCAATCATACAAGGATAGTGACAGGTGAAGTGACATTGCTGGCAGTTAGTTATAAAATGATCACTTATGGCTTCCTGTACTGGTATAGTTACTGTTACCTCAAACTCAAAATTCTTATTGGCTTCCATTAGATCTCTGTTCTGCTGTAAGGCTACCTTTATTTTCCTGACTTCATCCAGTTTTACAAGCCCAGCCTTGATCTGTGGGTGTAAAGCCTGTAGGGTGACCTCAAGCTCCTTCCTTTCTTTAAGAACTTCCTTAGTCAGTTTAAGACTTTTAGTCTGCATTTGATTTAATGATGTAAAGAATGTTTTCATACTGTGTGTGCCCATGTCCCAGAACATCTGATTAAAACTCATGTTACTTGTCTGATTATTAGCAAACAGAGCTGAATTATTAAACTTGAAGTGAACCGGGTCTCCATTGCTGTCCTGAGAGTAGGGGATGTCAGCAGTTTTTATAGCCTCCAGTACTGGGGGTCTCTCTCCATCTGAGAAGTTTATAAGAATCAGTATATTGTCCTTGATATCCTTTCCAAAGATAGAAAAGACTGAATTAAAAATATATTTTTGGCTGTGTGTTAAACGAGCCAAAGAAGCTTGAACTACAAAGCACACTGCATCAATCTGGTCAATGTTGCTGTCAGTTGTAAAGAATGCATGGATGGCTTCTGTGATCTTTTTGTCCTGGTCTATACCACGAGTGTCTCCAAAACCTGGAGTGTCTATCACAGTGAGGTTGTAGGGAATTTTATACCCTTTCTTATAATTCATCTGATACGCTGTGACAAGAGAAGTTTGGCTATGAGCTTCAGACTTATTTGTTACCTCATGTACAAGTTTAAATCTAACGTTGTCTTTCCAATCTACTCCCAGGATGTAGTTGGCCATTCCATTGATTAGTGTTGTCTTTCCTGTACCTGTGGCTCCTACTAACAATATCACTTTATTTGTCATAGCATTGTTTACTTTTCCTAAACTGTATTGCCGATACCCAGATTCAATTATATCAGTTGATAGCACATATACTGAAGGTTTTCCTTGTGACAGTGAAATGCTTTCCTTAAGAACCTCATATTTAATGTTAGATTCCTCTTTGTTTTGTGTTGAAATTTTAATCTCATGACTTGGAGTGCTGAGTCCATCATCCCCACATACAGCTGACACACGGATTATGTAAGGTGTCATTGATTTAAGTCCTTCAATAGTACATTTCTCTTCTTTCTTTCCTGTTTTTATTTCAACCCAACCCTGATTTCCATTGTCAACATCCTTTTTATATTCAACTGTATATTCTGTTATTGTTACTCCATCACCAATGATGGTAGGTTCCCTCCAATGTAAGATAAGTGTGGAGGATTCAGGAAAAACTTCTATTGCTGCAGGTGGGCTTGTTGGACAGGTCTTCTCATCTTTTAGATCATCATTAATTTCACTAAGTCCTGGAATGCACACAGCAGAGTATCTAATTTGGTATATTGAGTTAGGTTTCAGGTCTCTGATTGTGACTGTCTCATTAGCATCTTTTGTTCTCACAGTGCTCCATCTCTCATTTTCAGTACATCTATATTGTATATTGTAACTTTCTATAAACTTTTTCCAAAATCTGCTGGCATGAGAGTGAGTTCCATACTATCATGGGTCTTACTTTTGAGAGTAGGCAGATGAGGTTTAGCTGGAGGCTCAAACTGAGAACTCACTAATTCTCCACTATCATATAGGAAAATAGAGACTCCGGGGTTGCTTTGGTCTGGAACTGAGGAGATAATAAATTTAATGTCATCAATAGATGCATTCACCTTGGCAAATTGTTGATAGACTTTCATATATTTCCTTGCCTTTTTGGATACATCTGTAATCTTGAACCAAGGTATAACGTTCTTTTGTTCATATACATTACTTTCTGATTTTTGCTTTTGATGTGAGAGCCAATGATACAAGTCACTTAGATATGGATCCTGTTCATTTAAGGAAGAAAAATTGTAGCACACTACATGCTGAATTCTTGGATCAAGCACTACTTTGTTTATGGTGCTTTCTGATGATGAAACTTGGATATTTGGTAATGCTTCCATATACATTTTCACAACATTCAGCTCCTGTTCTATACGGCTTAAAAAATCTTCACTATGGACCTTTCCAAATGGAGATTGTTCTACACTAGTTAATATATTCACTAGTTCCACTTCCTCAGATCCACCACCACGGATTGAGGGTAAGGTTTGTGCAAGTTGCTTTTGAAAGAAGAGCGTAAACTGCTC
The DNA here is from genome assembly GCF_027579735.1 of Bombina bombina. NCBI lineage: Eukaryota > Metazoa > Chordata > Amphibia > Anura > Bombinatoridae > Bombina > Bombina bombina. The sequence goes on along the minus strand of NC_069503.1, from coordinate 15,606,658 downwards.
ACACAGCTCTATAAATTGTCTGATTTTCTTCTTCATATCTGGGAAGGTTTCTGCAGCCGGATGTCTCATCAGATCATTACATTGCATGTTCACGTCTGCCATTTGCTGGATAATACTTTCAGCTTTTAAAACAAGATTCTTACTGATATCTCTAACTAACTGGGCAGCTTTGTTGTCCAGTTTATTCAGGGGATACAACCAGACTCTCACAGGTACAGCCTTTTCCCCATTCTATCCCAGTAACTTTGGGAGGCTGGTATAGATTCTAATGGCATCTTCATATGTTACCGGGTTCCTGTCAAGTGCAAAGTCACCATGAAACTTACAAGAAAACTTGCTAACCTGTTCTCTCTCTTGATCATTCATTGTCAGAGATCCCTGCCCGTCAACTGAAATTAAAGGTATTTTTTTAATCATTATCTGTAGATTTCCCTTTATATCCTGAGTGTTTTCTGATGTGGACACATCTCAATCAAATATAAAGAAAGCATGTGCACCATATAATATACCAGTGACTACATGAGTGGCTGTCCCTTTGTCAAACACATCATGGTAAGTCATGTTCTTGGTACCTAAATGGTTCATAGTCAGCTGCTCAAACTTTGTGGTTCTTGAGTATTTTAGAGTGACTCTGGCCTGGTTTCTAGATTTCTTTGTATTGTTCATGTAAGTAGCTGATCCAGAAACTTTTACCAGACCACAAAGGAAACTGGCCTCCAATGATGCATTAATATTTATAGCAGATGATTTGTCAGAAACAGTATCAGATGTTATGATTTCAAATGATGTTTGCTCTTGGGATTTCGATGCTACATCTTCTCTCAGGGCTTCATGGTTCCATAAAGTGATACCTGAAAAAAAAAAAACATGAACATGGTCAATATGCAGTGATCCTGTATTAAACAACTGAGAAATTGAATGGAAATGCATAGAACTAATAGAAATATAACACATTATTACACACAAGGAACCACATTACAAGTGGTGTGCTCCTTTTTTCCCTGTTTGCAAGCTACTAGCACTCAAAGTAAAAGACTAGAGCAGTCGAGTTTGCCTGTGTATTGCAGCTGGAAAGTAAAAGACTAGAGCAGTTGAGTTTGCCGTGTATTGCAGCTTCAAAGTAAAAGACTAAAGCAGTCGAGTTTGCCCGTGTATTGTAGCTTGAATGTAAAAGACTAGAGCAGTCGAGATTGCCCGTGTATTGCAGCTTGAATGTAAAAGACTAGAGCAGTCGAGTTTGCCCGTGTATTGCAGCTTAAAAGTAAAAGACTAGAGCAGTCGAGTTTGCCCGTGTATTGCAGCTTGAGAGTAAAAGACTAGAGCAGTCGAGTTTGCCCGTGTATTACAACTGGAAAGTAAAAGACTAGAGCAGTCGAGTTTGCCCGAGTATTGCAGCTTGAAAGTAAAAGACTAAAGCAGTCTAGTTTGCCCTGTTAATTGCAGCTTGAAAGTAAAAGACTAGAGCAGTCGAGTTTGCCCGTGTATTGCAGTTTGAAAGTAAAAGACTAGAGCAGTCAAGTTTGCCCGTGTATTGCAGCTTGAAAGTTAAAGACTAGAGCAATCAAGTTTGCCCGTGTATTGCAGCTTGAAAGTAAAAGACTAGAGCAGTCGAGTTTGCTGTGTATTGCAGCTTGAAAGTAAAAGATTAGAGCAGTCGTGTTTGCCCGTGTATTGCAACTTGAGAGTAAAAGACTAGAGCAGTCGAGTTTGCCCGTGTATTGCAGCTTGAAAGTAAAAGACTAGAGCAGTCAAGTTTTCCCGTGTATGGCAGCTTAAGAGTAAAATACTAGAGCAGTCGAGTTTGCCTGTGTATTGCAGCTGCAAAGTAAAAGACTAGAGCAGTCGAGTTTGCCCGTGTATTGCAGCTTGAGCGTAAAAGACCAGAGCAGTGAGTTTGCCCGTGTATTGTAGATGGAAAGTAAAAGACTAGAGCAGTCGAGTTTGCCTGTGTATTGCAGCTTGAAAGTAAAAGACTAGAGCAGTCGAGTTTGCCCGTGTATTGTTGCTGGAAAGAAAAAGACTAGAGCAGTCAAGTTTGCCCGTGTATGGCAGCTTAAGAGTAAAAGACTAGAGCAGTCGAGTTTGCCCGTTTATTGCAGCTTGAAAGTAAAAGACAAGAGCAGTCGAGTTTGCCCGTGTATTATAGCTGGAAAGTAAAAGACTAGAGTAGTCGAGTTTGCCCTGTATTGCAGCTTGAAAGTAAGAGACTAGAGCAGTCGAGTTTGCCCGTGTATTGCAGCTTGAAAGTAAAAGACTAGAGCAGTCGAGTTTGCCTGTGTATTGCAGCTGGAAAGTAAAAGACTAGAGCATTCGAGTTTGCCCGTGTATTGCAGCTTGAGAGTAAAAGACTAGAGCAGTCGAGTTTGCCCATGTATTGCAGCTGGAAAGTAAAAGACTAGAGCAGTCGAGTTTGCCCGTGTATTGCAGCTTGAAAGTAAAAGACAAGAGCAGTCGAGTTTGCCCGTGTATTGTAGCTGGAAAGTAAAAGACTAGAGTAGTCGAGTTTGCCCGTGTATTGCAGCTTGAAAGTAAAAGACTAGAGCAGTCGAGTTTGCCCGTGTATTGCAGCTGGAAAGTAAAAGACTAGAGCAGTCGAGTTTGCCCGTGTATTGCAGCTTGAGAGTAAAAGACTAGAGCAGTCGAGTTTGCCCGTGTATTGCAGCTTGAAAGTAAAAGAATAGAGCAGTCGAGTTTACCCGTGTATTGCAGCTGGAAAGTAAAAGACTAGAGCAGTCGAGTTTACCCGTCTATTGCAGCTGGAAAGTAAAAGACTAGAGCAATCAAGTTTTCCTGTGTATAGCAGCTTAAGAGTAAAAGACTAGAGCATTCGAGTTTGCCTGTGTATTGCAGCTGGAAAGTAAAAGACTAGAGCAGTCGAGTTTGCCCGTGTATTGCAGCTTGAGAGTAAAAGACTAGAGCAGTCGAGTTTACCCGTGTATTGCAGCTTGAAAGTAAAAGACTAGAGCAGTCGAGTTTGCCCTTATATTGCAGCTGGAAAGTAAAAGACTAGAGCAGTGAGTTTGCCCGTGTATTGTAGCTGGAAAGTAAAAGACTAGAGCAGTCGAGTTTGCCCGTGTATTGCAGCTTCAAAGTAAAAGACAAGAGCAGTCGAGTTTGCCCGTGTATTGTAGCTGGAAAGTAAAAGACTAGAGTAGTCGAGTTTGCCCGTGTATTGCAGCATGAAAGTAAAAGACTAGAGCAGTCGAGTTTGCCCATGTATTGCAGCTGGAAAGTAAAAGACTAGAGCAGTCGAGTTTACCCGTGTATTGCAGCTGAAAAGTAAAAGACTAGAACAGTCGAGTTTGCCCGTGTATTGTAGCTTGAAAGTAGAAGACTAGAGCAGTTGAGATTGCCTGTGTATTGCAGCTGAAAAGTAAAAGACTAGAGCAGTAGAGTTTGCCTGTGTATTGCAGCTGAAAAGTAAAAGACTAGAGCAGTCGAGTTTACCCGTGTATTGCACCTTTGAAAAAAAAAAGACTAGAGCAGTCGAGTTTGCCCGTGTATTGCAGCTTGAAAGTAAAAGACTAGAGCAGTCGAGTTTGTCCGTGTATTGCAGCTTGAAAGTAAGACTAGAGCAGTCGAGTTTGCCAGTGTATTGCAGCTTGAAAGTAAAAGACTAGAGCAGTCGAGTTTACCCGTGTATTACAGCTTGAAAGTAAAAGACTAGAGCAGTTGAGTTTTCCTGTGTATTCCAGCTTGAAAGTAAAAGACAAGAGCAGTCGAGTTTGCCCGTGTATTGCAGCTGGAAAGTAAAAGACTAGAGCAGTCGAATTTGCCCGTGTATTGCTGCTGGAAAGTAAAAGACTAGAGCAGTCGAGTTTGCCTGTGTATTGCAGCTTGAAAGTAAAAGACTAGAGCAGTCGAGTTTGCCCGTGTATTGCAGCTGGAAAGTAAAATGCTAGAGCAGTCGAGTTTGCCTGTGTATTGCAGCTTGAAAGTAAAAGACTAGAGCAGTCGAGTTTGCCCGTGTATTGCAGCTTGAAAGTTAAAGACTAGAGCAGTCGAGTTTGCCCGTGTATTGCAGCTGTAAAGTAAAATGCTAGAGCATTCGAGTTTGCCTGTTTATTGCAGTTTGCCCGTGTATTGCAGCTTGAAAGTAAAAGACTAGAGCAGTCGAGTTTGCCCGTGTATTTCAGCTAGAAAGTAAAATGCTAGAGCAGTCGAGTTTGCCCGTGTATTGCAGCTTGAAAGTAAAAGACTAGAACAGTCGAGTTTGCCCGTGTATTGCAGCTTGAAAGTAAAAGACTAGAGCAGTCGAGTTTGCCCGTGTATTGCTGCTGGAAAGTAAAATACTAGAGCAGTCGAGTTTGCCCGTGTATTGCAGCTGGAAAGTAAAAGACTAAAGCAGTCGAGTTTGCCCGTGTATTGCAACTGGAAAGTAAAATACTAGAGCAGTCGAGTTTGCCTGTGTATTGCAGCTTGAGAGTAAAAGACTAGAGCATTCGAGTTTGCCCGTGTATTGCAGCTTGAAAGTATAAGACTAGAGCAGTCGAGTTTGCCCGTGTATTGTAGCTGGAAAGTAAAAGACTAGAGTAGTCGAGTTTGCCCGTGTATTGCAGCTTGAAAATAAAAGACTAGAGCAGTCGAGTTTGCCCGTGTATTGTAGCTTGAAAGTAAAATACTACAGCAGTTGAGTTTGCCCGTGTATTGCACTCCTGAGATAGAACAAAAGCTAGAATAACTTCCATGCCTGTTCATTTATATTTACAACTCAGGGTGCAGGTTCTTTTAGCACACTATGCCCCTTCACAGAGAAAAAATATCCTGTAGCATATCAGTCTGATCCTGCCCAATGACAGTCCAGCGCCGAAATACCAGGCAATTCTTCTCTGAACAAGGGAAGCAACGACCCCAGACGATCGTTTCGGCCTTTGTGGGCGTCGTCAGTGAGGTGCAGTTGTATCTCTCTAAAGGCACATATTGAGCAAAAAGAGGCTGCTTCTAGGGTGGTAACGAGCCATAGAACAAGCTATTATGCTATTGTTCGTTCCCAGGTTGAGCGCTTCTCTCTTTTTATTTATGCAAATAATGACTCTTAGGGAATGCGGGAATCCAGACGTGGACCCGTTGCTCAGTGTGCCTAGAGAGATATGGCTGCACCTCACTGACGAGGCCCACAATAGGCCGAAACGTACGTCTGGGGTTTTGCCGTTTCTCTTGTTCAGAGAGGGATTGCCTGGTATTTCGGGGCTGGACTGCACTGTTAAGTCAGGATCAGACTGATATGCTACAGGAAAGTTCTTCTCTGTGAAAGGCACATATTGAGCAAAAAGAGGCTGCTTCTAGGGTGGTAACGAGCCATAGAACAAGCTATTATGCTATTGTTCGTTCCCAGGTTGAGCGCTTCTCTCTTTTTATTTATGCAAATTATGACATTTGGGGAAGTCTCCCTAAGTGTGATGCGGGAATCCAGACGTGGACCCGTTGCTCAGTGTGCCTAGAGGGATATGGCTGCACCTCACTGACGAGGCCCACAATAGGCCGAAACGTACGTCTGGGGTTTTGCCGTTTCTCTTGTTCAAAGAGGGATTGCCTGGTATTTCGGGGCTGGACTGCACTGTTAAGTCAGGATCAGACTGATATGCTACAGGAAAGTTCTTCTCTGTGAAAGGCACATATTGAGCAAAAAGAGGCTGCTTCTAGGGTGGTAACGAGCCATAGAACAAGCTATTATGCTATTGTTCGTTCCCAGGTTGAGCGCATCTCTCTTTTTATTTATGAAAGTAAAAGACTAGAGCAGTCGAGTTTGCCCGTGTATTGCAGCTTGAGAGTAAAAGACTAGAGCAGTCGAGTTTGCCCGTGTATTGCAGCTTGAAAGTAAAAGACTAGAGCAGTCGAGTCTGCCCGTGTATTGCAGCTTGAAAGTAAAAGACTAGAGCAGTCGAGTTTGCCCGTGTATTGCAGCTTGAAAGTAAAAGACTAGAGCAGTCGAGTTTGCCCGTGTATTGCAACTGGAAAGTAAAAGACTAGAGCAGTCGAGTTTGCCCGTGTATTGCAGCTGGAAAGTAAAAGACTAGAGCAGTCGAGTTTGCCCGAGTATTGCAGCTTGAGAGTAGAAGACTAGAGCAGTCGAGTTTGCCCATGTATTGCAGCTTGAGAGTAAAAGACTAGAGCAGTCGAGTTTGCCCGTGTATTGCAGCTTGAAAGTAAAAGACTAGAGCAGTCGAGTTTGCCCGTGTATTGCAGCTTGAGAGTAAAAGACTAGAGCAGTTGAGTTTTCCCGTGTATTGCAGCTTGAAAGTAAAAGACTAGAGCAGTCGAGTTTGCCCGTGTATTGCAGCTTGAAAGTAAAAGTCTAGAGCAGTCGAGTTTGCCCGTGTATTGCAGCTTGAAAGTAAATGACTAGAGCAGTCGAGTTTGCCCGTGTATTGCAGCTGGAAAGTAAAAGACTAGAGCAGTCGAGTTTGCCCGTGTATTGCAGCTGGAAAGTAAAAGACTAGAGCAGTCGAGTTTGCCTGTGTATTGCAGCTTGAAAGTAAAAGACTAGAGCAGTCGAGTTTGTCCATGTATTGCAGCTTGAAAGTAAAAGACTAGAGCAGTCGAGTTTGCCCGTGTATTGTAGCTTGAAAGTAAAAGACTAGAGCAGTCGAGTTTGCCGTGTATTGCAGCTTGAAAGTAAAAGACTAGAGCAGTCGAGTTTGCCCGTGTATTGCAGCTTGAAAGTAAAAGACTAGAGCAGTCGAGTTTGCCCGTGTATTGCAGTTTGAAAGTAAAAGACTAGAGCAGTCGAGTTTGCCCGTGTATTGCAGCTTGAGAGTAAAAGACTAGAGCAGTCGAGTTTGCCCGTGTATTGCAGCTTGAGAGTTAAAGACTAGAGCAGTCGAGTTTGCCCGTTTATTGCAGCTTGAAAGTAAAAGACTAGAGCAGTCGAGTTTGCCCGTGTATTGCAGCTTGATAGTAAAAGACTAGAGCAGTTGAGTTTGTCCGTGTATTGCAGCTTGAAAGTAAAAGACTAGAGCAGTCGAGTTTGCCCGTGCATTGCAGATTGAAAGTAAATGATTAGAGCAGTCGAGTTTGCCCGTGTATTGCAGATTGAAAGTAAAAGACTAGAGCAGTCGAGTTTGCACGTTTATTGCAGCTTGAAAGTAAAAGACTAGAGCATTCGAGTTTGCCCGTTTATTGCAGCTTGAAAATAAAAGATTAGAGCAGTCGAGTTTGGCCGTGTATTGCAGCTTGAAAGTAAAAGACTAGAGCAGTCGAGTTTGCCCGTTTGTTGCAGCTTGAAAATAAAAGACTAGAGCAGTCGAGTTTGCCCGTGTATTGCAGCTTGAAAGTAAAAGACTAGAGCAATCGAGTTTGTCTGTGTATTGCAGCTTGAAAGTAAAAGACTAGAGCAGTCGAGTTTGCCTGTGTATTGCAGCTTGAAAGTAAAAGACTAGAGCAGTCGAGTTTGCCGTGTATTGCAGCTTGAGAGTAAAAGACTAGAGCAGTCGAGTTTGCCCGTGTATAGCAGCTGGAAATTAAAAGACTAGAGCAGTCGAGTTTGCCCGTGTATAGCAGCTGGAAAGTAAAAGACTAGAGCAGTCGAGTTTGCCCGTGTATAGCAACTTGAAAGTAAAAGACTAGAGCAGTCGAGTTTGCCCTTGTATTGCAACTGGAAAGTAAAAGACTAGAGCAGTCGAGTTTGCCCGTGTATTGCAACTGGAAAGTAAAAGACTAGAGCAATCGAGTTTGCCGTGTATAGCAGCTTGAAAGTAAAAGACTAGAGCAGTTGAGTTTGCCCGTGTATTGCAGCTTGAAAGTAAAAGACTAGAGCAGTCGAGTTTGGCCGTGTATTGCAGCTGGAAAGTAAAAGACTAGAGCAGTCGAGTTTGCCCGTGTATTGCAGCTGGAAAGTAAAAGACTAGAGCAGTTGAGTTTGCCCATGTATTGCAGCTTGAAAGTAAAAGACTAGAGCAGTCGAGTTTGCCCGTGCATTGCAGCTGGAAAGTAAAAGACTAGAGCAGTCAAGTTTGCCCGTGTATAGCAGCTTGAAAGTAAAAGACTAGAGCAGTCGAGTTTGCCAGTGTATTGCAGCTTAAAAGTAAAAGACTAGAGCAGTCGAGTTTGCCTGTGTATTGCAGCTGGAAAGTAAAAGACTAGAGCAGTCGAGTTTGCCCATGTATTGCAGCTTGAGAGTAAAAGACTAGAGCAGTCGAGTTTGCCCGTGTATTGCAGCTTGTGAGTAAAAGACTAGAGCAGTCAAGTTTGCCCGTGTATAGCAGCTGGAAAGTAAAAGACTAGAACAGTCGAGTTTGCCTGTGTATTGCAGCTCGAGAGTAAAAGACTAGAGCAGTCGAGTTTGTCCGTGTATTGTAGCTTGAAAGTAAAAGACTAGAGCAGTCGAGTTTGCCCGTGTATTGCAGCTTGAGAGTAAAAGACTAGAGCAGTCGAGTTTGCCCGTGTATTGCAGCTGGAAAGTAAAAGACTAGAGCAGTCGAGTTTGCCCGTGTATTGCAGCTGGAAAGAAAAAGACTAGAGCAGTCGAGTTTGCCCGTGTATTGCAGCTTGAGAGTAAAAGACTAGAGCAGTCGAGTTTACCCGTGTATTGCAGCTTGAGAATAAAAGACTAGAGCAGTCGAGTTTGCCCGTGTATTGCAGCTGGAAAGTAGAAGACTAGAGCAGTCGAGTTTGCCTGTGTATTGCAGCTTGAGAGTAGAAGACTAGAGCAGTCGAGTTTGCCCGTGTATTGAAGCTTGAGAGTAAAAGACAAGAGCAGTCGAGTTTGCCCGTGTATTGCAGCTTGAGAGTAAAAGACTAGAGCAGTCGAGTTTGCCCGTGTATTGCAGCTTGAAAGTAAAAGACTAGAGCAGTCGAGTTTGCCCGTGTATTGCAGCTTGAGAATAAAAGACTAGAGCAGTTGAGTTTTCCCGTGTATTGCAGCTTGAAAGTAAAAGACTAGAGCAGTCGAGTTTGCCCGTGTATTGCAGCTTGAAAGTAAAAGACTAGAGCAGTCGAGTTTGCCCGTGTATTGCAGCTTGAAAGTAAAAGACTAGAGCAGTCGAGTTTGCCCGTGTATTGCAGCTGGAAAGTAAAAGACTAGAGCAGTCGAGTTTGCCCGTGTATTGCAGCTGGAAAGTAAAAGACTAGAGCAGTCGAGTTTGCCTGTGTATTGCAGCTTGAAAGTAAAAGACTAGAGCAGTCGAGTTTGTCCATGTATTGCAGCTTGAAAGTAAAAGACTAGAGCAGTCGAGTTTGCCCGTGTATTGCAGCTAAAAAGTAAAAGACTAGAGCAGTCGAGTTTGCCCGTGTATTGCAGCTTGAAAGTAAAAGACTAGAGCAGTCGAGTTTGCCCGTGTCTTGCAGCTTGAAAGTAAAAGACTAGAGCAGTCGAGTTTGCCCGTGTATTGCAGCTTGAGAGTAAAAGACTAGAGCAGTCGAGTTTGCCCGTGTATTGCAGCTTGAGAGTTAAAGACTAGAGCAGTCGAGTTTGCCCGTTTATTTCAGCATGAAAGTAAAAGACTAGAGCAGTCGAGTTTGCCCGTGTATTGCAGCTTGATAGTAAAAGACTAGAGCAGTTGAGTTTGTCCGTGTATTGCAGCTTGAAAGTAAAAGACTAGAGCAGTCGAGTTTGCCCGTGCATTGCAGATTGAAAGTAAATGATTAGAGCAGTTGAGTTTGCCCGTGTATTGCAGATTGAAAGTAAAAGACTAGAGCAGTCGAGTTTGCCCGTTTATTGCAGCTTGAAAATAAAAGATTAGAGCAGTCGAGTTTGCCCGTGTATTGCAGCTGAAAAGTAAAAGACTAGAGCAGTAGAGTTTGCCTGTGTATTGCAGCTTGAAAGTAAAAGACTAGAGCAGTCGAGTTTGCCCGTTTATTGCAGCTTGAAAATAAAAGACTAGAGCAGTCGAGTTTGCCCGTGTATTGCAGCTTGAAAGTAAAAGACTAGAGCAATCGAGTTTCTCTGTGTATTGCAGCTTGAAAGTAAAAGACTAGAGCAGTCGAGTTTGCCTGTGTATTGCAGCTTGAAAGTAAAAGACTAGAACAGTCGAGTTTGCCGTGTATTGCAGCTTGAGAGTAAAAGACTAGAGCAGTCGAGTTTGCCCGTGTATAGCAGCTGGAAATTAAAAGACTAGAGCAGTCGAGTTTGCCCGTGTATAGCAGCTGGAAAGTAAAAGACTAGAGCAGTCGAGTTTGCCCTTGTATTGCAACTGGAAAGTAAAAGACTAGAGCAGTCGAGTTTGCCCGTGTATTGCAACTGGAAAGTAAAAGACTAGAGCAGTCGAGTTTGCCGTGTATAGCAGCTTGAAAGTAAAAGACTAGAGCAGTTGAGTTTGCCCGTGTATTGCAGCTTGAAAGTTAAAGACTAGAGCAGTCGAGTTTGCCCGTGTATTGCAGCTGGAAAGTAAAAGACTAGAGCAGTCGAGTTTGCCCGTGTATTGCAGCTGGAAAGTAAAAGACTAGAGCAGTGAGTTTGCTCGTGTATTGCAGCTTGAATGTAAAAGACTAGAGCAGTGAGTGTGCCCGTGTATTGCAGCTTGAGAGTAAAAGACTAGAGCAGTCGAGTTTGCCCGTGTATAGCAGCTGGAAAGTAAAAGACTAGAGCAGTCGAGTGTGCCCGTGTATAGCAGCTGGAAAGTAAAAGACTAGAGCAGTCGAGTTTGCCCGTATATAGCAGCTGGAAAGTAAAAGACTAGAGCAGTCGAGTTTGCCCGTGTATTGCTGCTGGAAAGTAAAAGACTAGAGCAGTTGAGTTTGCCCATGTATTGCAGCTTGAAAGTAAAAGACTAGAGCAGTCGAGTTTGCTCGTGCATTGCAGCTGGAAAGTAAAAGTCTAGAGCAGTCGAGTTTGCCCGTGTATAGCAGCTTGAAAGTAAAAGACTAGAGCTGTCGAGTTTGCCAGTGTATTGCAGCTTAAAAGTAAAAGACTAGAGCAGTCGAGTTTGCCTGTGTATTGCAGCTGGAAAGTAAAAGACTAGAGCAGTCGAGTTTGCCCATGTATTGCAGCTTGAGAGTAAAAGACTAGAGCAGTCGAGTTTGCCCGTGTATTGCAGCTTGAGAGTAAAAGACTAGAGCAGTCGAGTTTGCCCGTGTATAGCAGCTGGAAAGTAAAAGACTAGAACAGTCGAGTTTGCCTGTGTATTGCAGCTCGAGAGTAAAAGACTAGAGCAGTCGAGTTTGCCCGTGTATTGCAGCTTGAAAGTAAAAGACTAGAGCAGTCGAGTTTGCCCGTGTATTGCAGCTTGAGAGTAAAAGACTAGAGCAGTCGAGTTTGCCCGTGTATTGCAGCTGGAAAGTAAAAGACTAGAGCAGTCGAGTTTGCCCGTGTATTGCAGCTGGAAAGTAAAAGACTAGAGCAGTCGAGTTTGCCCGTGTATTGCAGCTTGAGAGTAAAAGACTAGAGCAGTCGAGTTTACCCGTGTATTGCAGCTTGAGAATAAAAGACTAGAGCAGTCGAGTTTGCCCGTGTATTGCAGCTGGAAAGTAGAAGACTAGAGCAGTCGAGTTTGCCTGTGTATTGCAGCTTGAGAGTAGAAGACTAGAGCAGTCGAGTTTGCCCGTGTATTGAAGCTTGAGAGTAAAAGACAAGAGCAGTCGAGTTTGCTCGTGTATTGCAGCTTGAGAGTAAAAGACTAGAGCAGTCGAGTTTGCCCGTGTATTGCAGCTTGAGAGTAAAAGAGTAGAGCAGTCGAGTTTGCCCGTGTATTGCAACTGGAAAGTAAAAGACTAGATCAGTTTAGTTTGCCTGTGTATGGCAGCTTGAAAGTAAAAGACTAGAGCAGTCGAGTTTGCCCGTGTATTGCAACTGAAAAGTAAAAGACTAGAGCAGTCGAGTTTGCCCGTGTATTGCAGCTGGAAAGTAAAAGACTAGAGCAGTCGAGTTTGCCCGTGTATTGCAGCTTGAGAGTAAAAGACTAGAGCAGTCGAGTTTGCCCGTGTATTGCAGCTTGAGAGTTAAAGACTAGAGCAGTCGAGTTTGCCCGTGTATTGCAGCTTGAAAGTAAAAGACTAGAGCAGTCGAGTTTGCCCGTGTATTGCAGATTGAAAGTGAAAGACTAGAGCAGTCGAGTTTGCCCGTGTATTGCAGATTGAAAGTAAAAGACTAGAGCAGTCGAGTTTGCCCGTGTATTGCAGATTGAAAGTAAAAGACTAGAGCAGTCGAGTTTGCCCGTGTATTGCAGATTGAAAGTAAAAGACTAGAGCAGTCGAGTTTGCCCGTGTATTGCAGATTGAAAGTAAAAGAGTAGAGCAGTCGAGTTTGCCTGTGTATTGCAGATTGAAAGTAATAGACTAGAGCAGTCGAGTTTGCCCGTGTATTGCAGCTGGAAAGTAAAAGACTAGAGCAGTCGAGTTCGCCCGTCTATTGCAGCTTGAAAGTAAAAGACTAGAGCAGTCGAGTTTGCCCGTGTATTGCAGCTTGATAGTAAAAGATTTTGAAACTCTAGACATTTACTTTAAACATTACTGATGTTATTGTACAACACTGGTAAATCAGCTATTAAAAGTGGCATTGCCTTTTATACTTGGTATCCTGGTGATTAATTTGTCCCTTTATGAGGTGATATGCCGTTAAATTAATAAAATCCGTTTAGGTTGCACAAATTTGCCACTTGTAATCTAGCGCTATGTATGTTAAATCACTTCTATTTATTAATGCATGTGCATTTCTATGAAAGTAATAAGTGTTTTAAGCATTTTGACAGAATTTTTCCTCCTTTTAGTTTCTGAGAAAAATAGAGAGAAGTGCAAGAGAAAAACGCTTAAAGATTGCGCCAGATGTTGTTGAGAGAGTTAAGCTACTTCCATAGAGCGTCCTTGTTCATGCCCACTTGCAGAAGAAGGGAAACTCGTTTTACAATAAAGGAGACAATACGCTTCACATTTTACAAATACAAATTTCACATCATTTTTTGGATGAGCAGTGTACTTCCTGTGCACTTTCTTGTATTTTTTGTTTTTTTCTGCCTTATTTCAATAGAAATTTGAATGTTTCCATAAAATAACATTTTCACTATAGCGGTAAATATGACTAAGCAATACGCATTTTTACTGCACATTTTTTTATTTTAGTATCACATTTAATCATTTTCTATGATTTGTACGTTATGATTTTTGTGAGCCTTATTGTAATGTATGCAGTGATTTATATTTTGTGCGAGAAAGCGCTTAGGGAAAATACTTATGTCGCTCTAAAACACAGGTGTCCTAGCTCACCTTAAATAGAAATAATCGAGTAAAAAATGTGTAAATGTGCCCAAGCTGTAAAGCTTGTAGGTGCGGGACAAAAGTCAGTCACTTTATTTCTAGTAACACAAAGGTTAAATTTGCAATCAAAGATCTTATTAGGTGTCAAGATAAGGGGGTAATATACCTTATACAATGCCCATGTGAGCTACAATACTGTCAGGGTGCCAGGGATCAGACTGAGACGAGAAGTGCAAAAATAATCAGACCTTTATTAATAGCAAAAAATAATAAAAAGTCCACAAGTCAAATAACAAGCCAGGAGTCAAAACCAGAGCTGGTAGTCTGACGAGCCGAGTCAGGAGCCAAAGCGAATAGTCAGACGAGCCGGAATCAGGAACAAGGAAAACAGCAGAGTCAGTAACAAGCCAGGGATCAGGAACCAGGAAGGATGTCAAGCAGCCAGGTAATACACAGGAACTCTCACAAACAGGTCTGAGACAACGCAAAGGCAAAGCATACTGAACAGAGGCCCTTTAAATAGTAAGTGATGACATCACAATTCTGAGACTGCACCCTGTCTCACATGGATGATGCACACCAGTCTGGCCATAAAAGGGAAGTGCAGGAAGTGAGCAGCATCCCCCACAATGCACCATAGTCAGGAAGAGAGGTGAGTAAAATGGCTGCCAGCAGCACATGGCAAACACAACAGGGAAAAAACCCTGACAGTACCCTCCCCTCAACGACCCCCCCCCCCCCCCCGCGGGAGGACAAAAGGCTTATTGGGGAAATGGTAATTCTTGGTAGGAATAGTTTTAAAACTTTTTTGCGCTGCCTTGTTGCGGGTATGCCCTAACTCCTAAGATATTTTCCCCAAAAAATATCTGGTTGTGGTGTACAGGAGGGTTGTGGGTTTAAGGAGTGAGTGGCGCAATTCAATGCTTATACCCTTATGTTTTTGATTGAACACAGATGATTACAGAATAGAATTTAGTAAAATGACCAGGTTATATGACAAAAGAAACTTTTTAGTTGCTATTTTATTTTATCAAAAAATATATACATATACATTTAAAATACACATTAAAACCATATATATGTCTTTACTTCAAAAATGTGGGGTATACGAAAGGCCCTGTATATAGTGTGTAATTATGTTTAGTGGTTGGGTCTTTATGCAGTTTCAATGGTTGTACTATTTGTTTCCAGGTTGATATATTTGGCTAATATATTCTGCTCCGTTGTGCGGGGAATCTAAGTGTAAACAGCTAATTTAAGAAAGATTATTACGAAAGATAATTATGTTAATGCTTGCATTGGGAACGTGTGCGTTTGTCTAGCAGAATTTTGTGTTGTAAGTGTGCTCTGAAGAGCTATGAAGAGCTTTTGGGAGTAAATCAGAGGATAAAAAGACAAATATATTTCATGCAATAAAGCGATGGAAATGCAAATTAAAATGAAAGGTAGATAATTAAGCATAAAATAGATAAAAAATGCTAAAAAATGCTATAATGATAATATTATGCAGGAATATAGTTGGAGGTTAAAAAATATACTCCTTATACTGGTCGGCCGACACTTTACAAAAAGGTATATTTAAAAGTATTTTTCCCAAACTTAGAATTTTTTTTTGAAAAACCACCGGTGGATATTTATGATTAAAATGTTCAGGATTTTTTTTTTTGAAAAACCACGCACACGTTCCCAATGCAAGCATTAACATAATTATCTTTCGTGTTTCTAGACTATCTTAGGAAATTGAACTAGGTATTCTATGTACTAGGTACAAACTCTTAAATTAGCTGTTTACACTTAGATTCCCCGCACAACGGAGCAGAATATATTAGCCAAATATATCAACCTGGAAACAAATAGTACAACCATTGAAACTGCATAAAGACCCAACCACTAAACATAATTACACACTATATACAGGGCCTTTCGTATACTCCACATTTTTGAAGTAAAGACATATATATGGTTTTAATGTGTATTTTAAATGTATATGTATATATTTTTTGATAAAATAAAATAGCAACTAAAAAGTTTCTTTTGTCATATAACCTGGTCATTTTACTAAATTCTATTCTGTAATCATCTGTGTTCAATCAAAAACATAAGGGTATAAGCATTGAATTGCGCCACTCACTCCTTAAACCCACAACCCTCTTATTGGGGAAATGGGCATGGAAGGCACGGAGGAGGGCGGGAGCATGAACATCAGAGGAGGGAACCCAAGAATGCTCCTCCGGACCGTAGCCCCTCCAGTGAACCAAATACTGTACATGGCCCCTGGACATACGAGAGTCAATAATGCTGCTGACCTCATGGTTGTCAACAAAGATAGGACGGGGACGAGGCAACACAGTGGTAAACCGATTACAAACCAATGGTTTCAAGAGGGAGACATGAAAAACATTGGAGATGCTCATAGCAGGAGGTAAGTCAAGAGTGTAGGCCACAGGATTAACCCGTCGGAGTATTCGAAAAGGACCAACATAACAGGGAGCCAATTTATTGGAAGGCACATGAAGGTTCAAGTTGCGGGAGGACAGCCAAACTCTCTCACCAACCTGGTAGGAAGGTGCGGGCAGACGCCTACTATCAGCCTGGAACTTTTGGCGCTGCATAGAACGATGAAGGCAATCCTGAATCTGCACCCACGTGGAACGGAGTTGCCGGAGATGCTCCTCCAAAGCCGGAATACCCGGAGACGAATGAATCGGGTACAAGGATGGTTGAAACCCATAATTCGCCATGGGGATAACTTGGAAGAAGCATTAATAGCACTTTCTCTTGTTAAGTGTATTCAGTCCACGGGTCATCCATTACTTATGGGATATTCTCCTTCCCAACAGGAAGTTGCAAGAGGATCACCCAAGCAGAGCTGCTATATAGCTCCTCCCCTCACATGTCATAGCCAGTCATTCTCTTGCAAACCTCAACTAGATAGGATGTTGTGAGAGGTCTGTGGTGTTTTATACTTAGTTTATTTCTTCAATCAAGAGTTTGTTATTTTAAATGGCACCGGAGTGTGCTGTTTTTTTCTCTCAGGCAGTATTTGGAAGAAGAATCTGCCTGCGTTTTCTATGATCTTAGCAGAAGTAACTAAGATCCACTGGCTGTTCTCGCACATTCTGAGGAGTGGGGTAACTTTCAGAAAGGGAATAGCATGCGGGGAATCCTGCAAACAAGGTATGTGCAGTAAATTATTTTCTAAGGAATGGAATTGACTAAGAAAATGCTGCTGATACCGATGTAATGTAAGTAAAGCCTTTAATACAGTGAGAGCGACTGTTAGCAGGCTGATTTAAATATATACAGTAAAGTAATTTTCTAAGGAATGGAATTTGACTGAGAAAATGCTATTAATACTGAAGTGATGTTATAAGCCTTAAATGCAGTAGGAAGACTGGTATCAGGCTTATCAATAGAGATACATACTCCTTAAAAAATAGGATGTTTAAAACGATTTTGCTGGTATGTTTAATCGTTATGTGAGGTACATTGGTGATAAAACTTATTGGGGCATAAATTTTTTCCACATGGCTGACCGGTATTTCTGCATAGAAACAGTTAACTGAAACTCCCAATGTTGTAATTTTGAGTAGGAGGGGCCTATTTTAGCGCCTTTTTGACGCAGTAAAAATTAAGGCTCAGTCTTCCTGCTTCTTCCTGCATGACCCAGGTCGTCTCCAGAGAGCTTAAGGGACTTCAAAAGTCATTTTGAGGGAGGTAATCAGTCACAGCAGACCTGTGACAGTGGTTTTGACTGTATTAAAAAACGTTTTTTTCTTTACTGCTTATAAAGAAAACCGTTTTGGGTATTAAGGGGTTAATCATCCATTTGCAGGGGTAATGCTCTGCTAACTTAATACATTTACTGTGAAAATTTGATTGCTATAACTGATTTGGTTCATTGTTATTTCAACTGTGACAGTTTTTTTGTGCTTCTTAAAGGCACAGTAGCGTTTTTCTTTATTGCTTGTAAAATTATTTACAGTGTTTTCCAAGTCTGCTAGTTTTATTGCTAGTCTGTTTAAACATGTCTGACACAGATGAATCTGTTTGTTCACTATGTTTAAAGGCCGGTGTGGAGCCCCATAGAAATATGTGTACTAAATGTATTGATTTCACTTTAAATAATAAAGGTCAGTCTTTATCTATAAAGGAATTATCACCAGACAACGAGGGGGAAGTTATGCCGACTAACTCTCCTCACGTGTCAGTACCTTCGCCTCCCGCTCAGGAGGCGCGTGATATTGTGGCGCCAAGTGCAGCAGGGACGTCCATACAAATCACTTTACAAGACATGGCTACTATTATGAATAATACCCTGACAGAAGTATTATCTAAATTGCCAGAATTAAGAGGCAAGCGCGATTGCTCTGGGGTAAGAATAGAGCGCGCTGGTGCTACAAGAGCCATGTCCGATACTGCGTCACAGTTTGCAGAACATGAGGACGGAGAGCTTCATTCTGTAGGTGACGGATCTGATCCAGGGAAACCGGATTCAGAGATCTCTAATTTTAAATTTAAGCTTGAGAACCTCCGTGTATTGCTAGGGGAGGTTTTAGCGGCTCTGAATGACTGTAACACAGTTGCAATTCCAGAGAAATTATGTAGGCTGGATAGATACTATGCAGTACCGGTGTGTACTGATGTTTTTCCTATACCTAAAAGGCTTACAGAAATTATTAGCAAGGAGTGGGATAGACCTGGTGTGCCCTTTTCCCCACCTCCTATATTTAGAAAAATGTTTCCAATAGACGCCACTACACGGGACTTATGGCAGACGGTCCCTAACGTGGAGGGAGCAGTTTCTACTTTAGCTAAGCGTACCACTATCCCGGAGGAGGATAGTTGTGCTTTTTCGGATCCAATGGATAAAAAATTGGAAGGTTACCTTAAGAAAATGTTTGTTCAACAAGGTTTTATCTTACAGCCCCTTGCATGCATTGCGCCTGTCACTGCTGCTGCGGAATTCTGGTTTGAGTCTCTAGAAGAGGCCATTCACTCAGCTCCATTGGATGAAATTATGGACAAGCTTAAAGCACTTAAGCTAGCTAATGCATTTGTTTCTGATGCCATTGTACATTTAACTAAACTAACGGCTAAGAACTCCGGATTTGCCATCCAGGCGCGCAGAGCGTTATGGCTTAAATCCTGGTCAGCTGATGTGACTTCTAAATCTAAATTGCTTAATATTCCTTTCAAGGGGCAAACCTTATTCGGGCCCGGCTTGAAAGAAATTATCGCTGACATTACTGGAGGTAAGGGTCATACTCTTCCTCAGGACAGGGCCAAATCAAAGGCCAAACAGTCTAATTTTCGTGCCTTTCGAAACTTCAAGGCAGGAGCAACGTCAACTTCCTCCGCCCCAAAACAGGAAGGAGCCATTGCTCGTTACAGACAGGCCTGGAAAACTAACCAGTCCTGGAACAAGGGCAAGCAGGCCAGAAAACCTGCTACTGCCCCTAAGACAGCATGAAGGGATGGCCCCCTATCCGGAAACGGATCTAGTGGGGGGCAGACTTTCTCTCTTCGCCCAGGCGTGGGCAAGAGATGTCCAGGATCCCTGGGCGTTGGAGATCATATCTCAGGGATATCTTCTGGACTTCAAGGCTTCTCCCCCTCAAGGGAGATTTCATCTTTCAAGGTTATCAGAAAACCAGATAAAGAAAGAGGCATTCCTACGTTGCGTACAAGACCTCCTAGTAATGGGGGTGACCCACCCAGTTCCGTGGACGGAACAAGGACAGGGGTTTTATTCAAATCTGTTCGTGGTTCCCAAGAAAGAGGGTACCTTCAGACCAATTTTGGACCTAAAGATCTTAAACAAATTCCTAAGAGTTCCATCATTCAAAATGGAAACTATTCGGACCATCCTACCCATGATCCAAGAGGGTCAGTACATGACCACAGTGGACTTAAAGGATGCCTACCTTCACATACCGAATCACAAAGATCATCATCGGTTCCTAAGATTTGCCTTTCTAGACAGGCATTACCAATTTGTAGCTCTCCCCTTCGGGTTGGCTACGGCCCCGAGAATCTTTACAAAGGTTCTGGGCTCACTTCTGGCGGTTCTAAGACCGCGAGGGATAGCGGTGGCTCCGTATCTAGACGACATCCTGATACAGGCGTCAAGCTTTCAAATTGCCAAGTCTCATACAGAGATAGTTCTGGCATTTCTGAGGTCGCATGGGTGGAAAGTGAACGTGGAAAAGAGTTCTCTATTGCCACTCACAAGAGTCTCCTTCCTAGGAACTCTGATAGATTCTGTAGAAATGAAAATTTACCTGACGGAGTCCAGGTTATCAAAACTTTTAAATGCTTGCCGTGTCCTTCATTCCATTCCATGCCCGTCAGTGGCTCAGTGCATGGAAGTAATCGGCTTAATGGTAGCGGCAATGGACATAGTGCCATTTGCGCGCCTGCATCTCAGACCGCTGCAATTGTGCATGCTAGGTCAGTGGAATGGGGATTACTCAGATTTGTCCCCTCTACTAAATCTGGATCAAGAGACCAGAGATTCTCTTCTCTGGTGGCTATCTCGGGTCCATCTGTCCAAGGGTATGACCTTTCGCAGGCCAGATTGGACGATTGTAACAACAGATGCCAGCCTTCTAGGCTGGGGCGCAGTCTGGAACTCCCTGAAGGCTCAGGGATCATGGACTCATGAGGAGAAACTCCTCCCAATAAATATTCTGGAGTTAAGAGCAATATTCAATGCTCTTCTAGCTTGGCCTCAGTTAGCAACACTGAGGTTCATCAGATTTCAGTCGGACAACATCACGACTGTGGCTTATATCAACCATCAAGGGGGAACCAGGAGCTCCCTAGCGATGTTAGAAGTCTCAAAGATAATTCGCTGGGCAGAGTCTCACTCTTGCCACTTGTCAGCGATCCACATCCCAGGCGTGGAGAACTGGGAGGCGGACTTTCTAAGTCGTCAGACTTTTCATCCGGGGGAGTGGGAACTCCATCCGGAGGTATTTGCTCAACTGGTCCATCGTTGGGGCAAACCAGAACTGGACCTCATGGCGTCTCGCCAGAACGCCAAACTTCCTCATTACGGATCCAGGTCCAGGGACCCGGGAGCGACGCTGATAGATGCTCTAGCAGCTCCTTGGTTCTTCAACATGGCTTATGTGTTTCCACCGTTTCCTCTGCTCCCTCGACTGATTGCCAAGATCAAACAGGAGAGAGCATCGGTGATTCTGATAGCGCCTGCGTGGCCATGCAGGACCTGGTATGCAGACCTAGTGGACATGTCGTCCTGTCCACCATGGACTCTACCTTTGAGGCAAGACCTTCTAATACAAGGTCCTTTCAATCATCCAAATCTAATTTCTCTGAGACTGACTGCGTGGAGATTGAACGCTTGATCCTATCAAAGCGTGGCTTCTCCGAGTCAGTTATTGATACCTTGATACAAGCACGAAAGCCTGTTACCAGAAAAATCTACCATAAGATATGGCGTAAATACCTGTATTGGTGCGAATCCAAGAGTTACTCATGCAGTAAGGTTAGGATTCCAAGGATATTGTCCTTTCTCCAAGAGGGTTTGGAAAAAGGCTTATCAGCTAGTTCTTTAAAGGGACAGATTTCTGCTCTGTCTATTCTTTTGCACAAGCGTCTAGCAGAAGTTCCAGACGTCCAGGCCTTTTGTCAAGCCTTAGCTAGGATTAAGCCTGTGTTTAAAACTGTTGCTCCTCCGTGGAGCTTAAACTTGGTTCTTAAAGTTCTTCAAGGAGTTCCGTTTGAACCCCTTCATTCCGTTGATATTAAACTTTTATCTTGGAAAGTTCTGTTTTTGATGGCTATTTCCTCGGCTCAAAGAGTCTCGGAGTTATCCGCCTTACATTGTGATTCTCCTTATCTGATTTTCCATTCAGACAAGGTAGTTCTGCGTACAAAACCTGGGTTTTTACCTAAGGTAGTCTCTAACAGGAATATCAATCAGGAGATTGTTGTTCCGTCATTATGTCCTAATCCTTCTTCAAAGAAGGAACGACTTTTGCACAATCTGGACGTAGTCCGTGCCCTGAAATTCTATTTACAGGCAACTAAGGATTTTCGTCAAACTTCTTCACTGTTTGTCGTTTACTCTGGGCAGAGGAGAGGTCAAAAAGCTTCGGCAACCTCTCTCTCCTTTTGGCTTCGTAGCATAATACGCTTAGCCTATGAGACTGCTGGACAGCAGCCCCCTGAAAGAATTACAGCTCATTCCACTAGAGCTGTGGCTTCCACCTGGGCCTTTAAGAATGAGGCCTCTGTTGAACAGATTTGCAAGGCTGCGACTTGGTCTTCGCTTCACACTTTTTCAAAATTTTACAAATTCGACACTTTTGCTTCTTCGGAGGCTGTTTTTGGGAGAAAGGTTTTACAGGCAGTGGTTCCTTCCGTTTAAGTTCCTGCCATGTCCCTCCCATCATCCGTGTACTTAGCTTTGGTATTGGTATCCCATAAGTAATGGATGACCCGTGGACTGAATACACTTAACAAGAGAAAACATAATTTATGCTTACCTGATTAATTTATTTCTCTTGTAGTGTATTCAGTCCACGGCCCGCCCTGTCTTTTTTAAGGCAGATCTAAATTTTAATTAAAACTTCAGTCACCACTGCACCCTATGGTTTCTCCTTTCTCGTCTTGTTTCGGTCGAATGACTGGCTATGACATGTGAGGGGAGGAGCTATATAGCAGCTCTGCTTGGGTGATCCTCTTGCAACTTCCTGTTGGGAAGGAGAATATCCCATAAGTAATGGATGACCCGTGGACTGAATACACTACAAGAGAAATAAATTTATCAGGTAAGCATAAATTATGTTATTACGAGCAAACTCTGCCCAAGGTAACAGTTCAGACCAATTATTGTGGTGATCTGAGACATAGCAATGGAGGAACTGTTCCAGAGCTTGATTAGACCGTTCTGCAGCCCCATTGGATTGAGGGTGATATGCCGAGGAGAAGAAAAGCTGGATCCCCATTGGAGCACAAAAGGAATGCCAAAATCTGGAGACAAACTGGCTACCCCGGTCCGACACTATCTCCTTGGGTAATCTATGTAAACGGAAGACCTCCTGGGCAAAAATTGAAGCAAGCTCCTGAGCGGTAGGCAGCTTCATCAAGGGAATGCAATGTGACATTTTAGAAAAATGGTCAACCACCATAAGGATAAAAGTATTGCCACTGGAAACATGGAGTTCGACAATAAAGTCCATGGAAAGATGTGTCCAAAGATGCTCACCATTCACAATATGTTGAAGAAGACCCACAGGAAGACGTCGAGGAGTCTTATTCTGTGCACAAACTGAGCAGGAGGCAACATACGCAGCAACATCAGAACGAAGACCTGGCCACCAGAATTGTCGAGTGACAGACCAAATCATTTGGTTCTTGCCTGGGTGACCTGCGGCTTTAGGATAGTGGTAAGTGTGCAAAAGTTTAGTTTGAATATTCTCAGGAACAAAACACTTACCACTAGGTTTCTCAGGAGGTGCATTGGTTTGTGCAGCCAGGATCTCCTCCCCCAAGGGAGAAGTCAAATTAGTACATATGGTAGTCAAAATATGGTCAGGAGGTATAACAGGAGTAGGTACAGACTCCTCCTTGGACAGAGGCGAAAATTGTCGAGAGAGGGCATCAGCCCTAACATTCTTACTACCAGGCAGGTAGGAGACCACAAAATTAAAGCGAGACAAATATAGCGCCCATCTGGCCTGTCGGGGCGACAAACGTTTTGCTTCAGATAGATAAGTTAAATTCTTGTGGTCAGTAAGAATGAGCACTGGCACGCTAGTACCCTCGAGAAGATGCCTCCATTCCTTAAGTGCCAAAATTATGGCCAGTAATTCCCTGTCGCCAATTTCATAATTGCACTCCGCTGGAGACAATTTCTTAGAGAGGAAACCACACGGATGCAAGGAACTGTCAGGCGTGGGACGTTGAGACAAGAATAAAAGGCAGGACAGGGTTAGGATGAGCCAGAACTGGAGCGGCAGCAAAGGCAGTCTTAAGACTATCAAAGGCCTTAATGGCAGTAGATGACCAATGGAGTGGATCATTCTCTTTACGGGTCATGTCTGTAATAGGTTTGACCAAGGAAGAAAAGTTTTTAATAAACTTACTATAGTAATTGGCGAACCCCAAAAAACGTTGAATAGACCGAAGACCAACTGGGCGAGGCCACTGCAGAACTGCAGATAACTTGTCAGGAGGATCCATGGAGAACCCTGCAACGTAGATAACATAACCTAGGAAGGTTACTTGAGTCTGGTGGAACTCACATTTCTCGAGTTTACAAAACAGACCATTCTCACATAGTCTCTGAAGAACCCGTGTAACATCATAACGATGAGCCTCAAGTGTGGGTGAGTGTATGAGGATGTCGTCTAAGTACACCACAACACACAGTTGCAACATATCGCGTAGGACATCATTTA
Organism: Bombina bombina; assembly: GCF_027579735.1. Classification (NCBI taxonomy): domain Eukaryota; kingdom Metazoa; phylum Chordata; class Amphibia; order Anura; family Bombinatoridae; genus Bombina; species Bombina bombina. Next base: position 15,583,100 of record NC_069503.1, on the reverse strand, counting down.
ATAAATTCCGGAAAAACAGCAGGAGCATTACATAGGCCAAAGGGCCTTACAAGATAATCATAATGCCCGCTCCTGGTGTTAAATGCTGTTTTCCATTCATGGCCCTCCTTAATCCTAACGTGATTGTACGCTCCTCTCAAATCAAGTTTAGTAAAGACCGTAGCTCCCTTGAGGCGGTCAAAGAGTTCCGTAATAAGCGGAATAGGGTAAGCATTCTTAATGGTAAGACGATAAAGACTTCTATAATCGATACATGGTCTTAACACCCTTTTTCTTCACAAAGAAGAAGCCAGCCCCTGCAGGAAAGTAGGATTTGTGGATGATCCCCCGCGACAGAGCATCGGCAACATACTCCTCCATAGCACAATTCTCTGCAACAGACAGAGGGTGCACCCGGCCCCGAGGAGGAATGGCTCCGGGTTGCAGGTCTATGGCACAATCGTAAGACCGGTGAGGAGGCAACGTACTGGCACACACCTTGTCAAACACGTCTAGGAATTCTCGGTACTCCTCTGGCAATTGAGATACCAAAGAAGTGCACAAGACTTTAACTGGTTTCCGAAGACAAGTGGAAATACATTGCGGGGACCACGACAAAATTTCGGACCTGCGCCAGTCGAGACTGGGATTGTGCTTTTGGAGCCAGGGATAACCCAGAAGAACTGGTAAATGTGGAGAGTTTATCACCTGGAACTGGAGAGATTCAAAATGGAGAGCCCCAACAGCCATGGACAATGGAGCAGTTTCGTGAGTAACGAGTGCGGGCTGAAGGGGCCTGCCATCAATGGCCTCAATAGCAAGTGGTATGGACCGAGGCAAAACAGGAATGGAGTGCTTTGATACAAAAGCACTGTCAATGAAATAGCCCGCAGCACCGGAGTCAACAAGAGCCTGAGTAACTATGGAGGAGTCCACCCAGGAAAGGACAACCATGACCAAAGGTTTCTCCTTAAGTGGTTCCGGGGATGAGGATAAACCACCCAAGGTCTGCCCCCAACAGGACCTTAGGTGTGAGCGTTTCCTGGCCGTGTAGGACAAGACTTCAAAAGGTGACCCTGTAACCCACAATAGAGGCAGAGCCCCTTACTCCTCCTAAAGGCCCTCACCGCCGCGGAGAGACGCGTGACAACGTAACAGGAGGCTTACACAAGCGCTCCTTGAAAGAAGGCCTCTCTCTGAGTCTGATGTCAATTAGGATCAAAAAAGACACCAATGCCTCAAGATCCTCTGGTAAATCTCTGGCAGCAACTTCGTCTTTAATCACATCAGAGAGCCCATGAAAGAAGGCGGCAACAAGGGCTTCATTGTTCCAACCTACCTCTGCGGCAAGCATACGGAACTCAATAGCATACTGAGCAACAGATCTTGTACCTTGCTGAAACGACATGAGTCGTTTAGCAGCAGAGGAGGAGCGAGCAGGAACATCAAATAACCTTCGAAAGGAGGCCACAAATTCAGGGTAATTTGAAATCACAGGTTTATTAGTCTCCCACAAGGGATTAGCCCAGGCAAGAGCTGTGTCAGAGAGTAACAAGATTAGAAATCCCACCTTAGCTCTGTCAGAGGGAAACGCCTGAGGTAACATCTCTAAGTAAATGCCCACCTGGTTCAAAAACCCTCTTCACTGAATAGGATCGCCTCCATATCGCTGAGGTAGAGGTGCAGAACCGGACATGCTCCTGGTAGGCATAGGTGCAGCAGCGGAAACAGGAGCAGCCATAACTTGCGGAACACTTTGGTCCAAATGTGCAGTGCGAGTCAGCAGGGTTTGCAGGGCTAGTGCAAATTGATCCAAGTGGGGATCCTGTTCATCCATCCTGGAAATGATGGCAGGTAAAGGTGGATTATTAGCACCATCAGGATTCATGGCCTTTGCGTAATGTCAGGGTGCCAGGAATCAGACTGGGACGAGAAGTGCAAAAATAATCACACCTTTATTAATAGCAAAAAATAATAAAAAGTCCACAAGTCAAATAACAAGCCAGGAGTCAAAACCAGAGCTGGTAGTCAGACGAGCCGAATCAGGAGCCAAAGCGAATAGTCAGACGAGCCGGAATCAGGAACAAGGAAAACAGCAGAGTCAGGAACAAGCCAGTGATCAGGAACCAGGAAGGATGTCAGGCAGCCAGGTAATACACAGGAGCTCTCACAAACAGGTCTGAGACAGTGCAAAGGCAAAGCATACTGAACAGAGGCCCTTTAAATAATAAGTGATGACATCACAATTCTGAGACTGCATCCTGTCTCACATGGATGATGCACACCAGTCTGGCCATAAAAGTGCAGGAATGGAGCAGCATCCCCCACAATGCACCATAGTCAGGAAGAGAGGTGAGTAAAATGGCTGCCAGCAGCACATGGCAAACACAAAAGGGAAAAAACCCTGACAAATACATCGGGCAAACATTGAGGCAAACACCTACTTATAATTGACAAAACAATGTAAAAACACCACTTTATAAGCACTTCACACTTAAACACCAAGGCAATGTGAAAAGTCTCAAGTTTTTAGGAATACAGAAAATAAAAAATAACTGGAGATGAGGTGAGCACGAAAAAAGACTCCTTGTTGCTGAACCAAAATGGATATTTAATCTAGACTGTCTTTATCCTAAAGGTCTAAATCATAAGGAAGATCTAGCACACCTTCTAAATATCAACATCTGACTAAAACCATTAACGGCAAACCATAATTCTAAAAGTGTATATAATGCTATACACATAGACAGACATGCTTTTTGGTAGATCTATTTTTAGATCTATTTGCACTGTACCTCCTCAATAGTGTAAACACTATATTTACATATAGCCTGCTCACTAGTGAGTGACAAACATAACACTGTTTGAGGCTTGATGTATGTTTCCACTAAGACCATATACCGAACCACATAACGTCTATATCTCTCTATATCTCTCTTCTTGCTCTTTACACGTCAATTCTGGACAATCCATGCAGCGACCAAATAAAGGTGTTAGACTAACAACATATTTTCTAAGATGTGGGAAGTTATCGATCGAATCAAATAGTCCTCCGAAGCTGTATGACCAAGTATATATAATATATACATATGAAATATAATAAAACTCTTTGAGGTTCCACCACTACATATTCATAACCTAAACTTCACTCATTTAGGAATGAATTATGTAATTTTAGTTAGGTAATCTATATAATTTCGGATATGCACATGCCAAGGAAATAATATGCGTTATAGAAGGTGTCACTATTGATAAACCATCACTAACATCATATAAGTGATCTTAATGTCTTTACTTTTATTCATCTACATATATATCCATCTTTCTATATGATTATATCTATATATCTAGTTTTATATGTGTGTTCACACTAATTCTACTAGATTCCATAAGTATTATCAGGTGCATTCTATATAGAAATAAGTTATATTACTTATTGACTTGGATAATATTATAAGTTGTAGACTTATCTACATATGGTAATCTTGGTTATTAATGTTCTTAATGCTATGTACCACACATAACCTTGATGATGTACGCAAATAAAGAAATATATGCCAGAGAAATCCAATATCCCCGGGGCAAACTAAAATTAAAAAAATTGGAATAATACAAAACGATACCAACAAGCTCAAAATGTTGTTTAATATTAGCCTTTATATTTGTCCATTTCACCAAATGTGACAATATATATAGCAGGTACCACTGAATATTCATATGTTCTTTTTATATCCTTTATGAGTTTAAGATGTTAATAGTGGTATTCAATCACTGGCAACACATACATAAACCGAATGAAGAACTGTGTGTCATGTTTCTATGGCAACATAATAATTAACGAAATGGATGTACAAAATAGGAAAGTCCATCTGACATACAAAATAGCACAATATTTAATATACACAAAGCCTTATTGAATTTTGGATTTACCAATATTGCGCAGAAACAGATTTATTTATGGCACAGCGATATTAGATGTATCTACACGGAAGTGACGTTGAGATAAACATCACTTCCGGTTTGCTCCAACATTAACTTGGATTTGGGTCATATACTCCGTATAAACAAAACAGAATTAAAGAAGAAGTACTTCTCTGAGAATGACCCTCCAATATATTTAATACACACAAAGCCTTATTGAATTTTGGATTTACCAATATTGCGCAGAAACAGATTTATTTATGGCACAGCGATATTAGATATATCTACACGGAAGTGACGTTGAGATAAAAATCACTTCCAGTTTGCTCCAACATTAACGTGGACTTGGGCCATATACTCCGTATAAACAAAAGGAATTAAAGATAAAGTACTCCTCTGAGAATGACCATCTAATATATTTAACAGCAGCTATACATTCATTAGTTATATATAAACCAAACGGTTTGTTAATTCGTCACGTATACATGGAAGCGATGCCGATATACGACGTCACTTCCGGTAGTCAACACAAACCCATAGGAGGGGGACTAGATTAACGTTACACAGGAAGGTGTAAATTTTGGCGCCTAAACACTACAGAAAGCAAAGATTCAATACATCATCACAGACACTATATAAGGCCACAAGGCATTACCAATACTTCAGTCTTGATAAAATTCCCTTTTTTAACACATCACATCTTTTGGTGCTCTTTACACATTTTTTACTCTACCTTATTGTAAGGTATGCATCGCCTTCAGGTACGCAGCGAACACCCCTATACGACACAAACTGTTCTCAAGGTAACAACTGCTTATATTTAATTAAAGGGCTTTATAGTACTAACAAGATTTCTTACAGACTGTAACAAGCCTAGAGAGCTATAGATCATTGGGCATTAAGAGATGTTATAGGCCTGGGAGGTGCGTGCATAGATCATTGTCATTAAGAGATGTTATAGGCCTGGGAGGTGCGTGCATAGATCATTGTCATTAAGAAATGTTATAGACCTGGGAGGTGCGTGTATAGATCATTGTCATTAAGAGATGTTATAGACCTGGGAGGTGCGTGCATAGATCATTGTCATTAAGAGATGTTATAGGCCTGGGAGGTGCGTTCATAGATCATTGTCATTAAGAGATGTTATAGTCCTGGGAGGTGCGTGCATAGATCATTGTCATTAAGAGATGTTATAGACCTGGGAGGTGCGTGCATAGATCATTGTCATTAAGAGATGTTATAGGCCTGGGAGGTGCGTGCATAGATCATTGTCATTAAGAGATGTTATAGGCCTGGGAGGTGCGTGCATAGATCATTGTCATTAAGAAATGTTATAGACCTGGGAGGTGCGTGTATAGATCATTGTCATTAAGAGATGTTATAGACCTGGGAGGTGCGTGCATAGATCATTGTCATTAAGAGATGTTATAGGCCTGGGAGGTGCGTTCATAGATCATTGTCATTAAGAGATGTTATAGGCCTGGGAGGTGCGTCCATAGATCATTGTCATTAAGAGATGTTATAGACCTGGGAGGTGCGTGCATAGATCATTGTCATTAAGAGATGTTATAGGCCTGGGAGGTGCGTGCATAGATCATTGTCATTAAGAGATGTTATAGGCCTGGGAGGTGCGTGCATAGATCATTGTCATTAAGAGATGCTATAGACCTGGGAGGTGCGTGTATAGATCATTGTCATTAAGAGATGTTATAGACCTGGGAGGTGCGTGCATAGATCATTGTCATTAAGAGATGTTATAGGCCTGGGAGGTGCGTGCATAGATCATTGTCCTTAAGAGATGTTATAGGCCTGGGAGGTGCGTGCATAGATCATTGTCATTAAGAGAGGCTATAGGTCTGGGAGGTGCGTGCATAGATCATTGTCATTAAGAGATGTTATAGGCCTGGAAGGTGCGTGCATAGATCATTGTCATTAAGAGATGCTATAGACCTGGGAGGTGCGTGCATAGATCATTGTCATTAAGAGATGTTATAAACCTGGGAGGTGCATGCATAGATCATTGTCATTAAGAGATGTTATAGGCCTGGGAGGTGCGTGCATAGATCATTGTCATTAACAGATGTTATAGACCTGGGAAGTGCGTGCATAGATCATTGTCCTTAAGAGATGCTATAGGTCTGGGAGGTGCGTGCATAGATCATTGTCATTAAGAGATGTTATAGGTCTGGGAGGTGCGTGCATAGATTATTGTCATTAACAGATGTTATAGACCTGGGAGGTGAATGCATAGATCATTGTCATTAAGAGATGCTATAGGTCTGGGAGGTGCGTGCATAGATCATTGTCATTAAGAGATGTTATAGACCTGGGAGGTGCGTGTATAGATCATTGTCATTAAGAGATGTTATAGACCTGGGAGGTGCGTGCATAGATCATTGTCATTAAGAGATGTTATAGACCTGGGAGGTGCATGCATAGATCAATGTCATTAAGAGATGTTATAGACCTGGGAGGTGCGTGTAAAGATCATTGTCATTAAGAGATGTTGTAGGTCTGGGAGGTGCGTGCATAGATCATTGTCATTAAGAGATGTTATAGGCCTGGGAGGTGCGTGCATAGATCATTGTCATTAAGAGATGTTATAGGCCTGGGAGGTGCGTGCATAGATCATTGTCATTAAGAGATGTTATAGGCCTGGGAGGTGCGTGCATAGATCATTGTCATTAAGAGATGTTATAGGCCTGGGAGGTGCGTGTAAAGATCATTGTCATTAAGAGATGTTGTAGGTCTGGGAGGTGCGTGCATAGATCATTGTCATTAAGAGATGTTATAGGCCTGGGAGGTGCGTGCACAGATCATTGTCATTAAGACATTTTATAGACCTGGGAGGTGCTTGCATAGATCATTGTCATTAAGAGATGTTATAGGCCTGGGAGGTGCGTGCATAGATCATTGTCATTAAGAGATGTTATATGCCTGGGAGGTGCGTGTTTAGATCATTGTCATTAAGAGATGTTATAGACCTGGGAGGTGCGTGCATAGATCATTGTCATTAAGAGATGTTATAGGCCTGGGAGGTGCGTGCATAGATCATTGTCATTAAGAGATGTTATAGGCCTGGGAGGTGTGTGCATAGATCATTGTAATTAAGAGATGTTATAGGCCTGGGAGATGCGTGCATAGATCATTGTCATTAAGAGATGTTATAGACCTGGGAGGTGCGTGCATAGATCATTGTCATTAAGAGATGTTATATGCCTGGGAGGTGTGTGCATAGATCATTGTCATTAAGAGATGTTATAGGCCTGGGAGGTGCGTGCATAGATCATTGTCATTAAGAGATGCTATAGGTCTGGGAGGTGCGTGCATAGATCATTCTCATTAAGATATGTTATAGACCCTGGAGGTGCGTGCATAGATCATTGTCATTAAGAGATGTTATAGACCTGGGAGGTGCGTGCATAGATCATTGTCATTAAGAGATGTTATAGGCCTGGGAGGTGCGTGCATAGATCATTGTCATTAAGAGACGTTATAGGCCTGGGAGGTGCGTGCATAGATCATTGTCATTAAGAGATGTTATAGGCCTGGGAGGTGTGTGCATAGATCATTGTCATTAAGAGATGTTATAGACCTGGGAGGTGCGTGCATAGATCATTGTCATTAAGAGATGTTATAGGCCTGGGAGGTGCGTGCATAGATCATTGTCATTAAGAGATGCTATAGGTCTGGGAGGTGCGTGCATAGATCATTGTCATTAAGAGATGTTATAGGCCTGGGAGGTGCGTGCATAGATCATTGTCATTAAGAGATGTTATAGGCCTGGGAGGTGCATGCATAGATCATTGTCATTAAGAGATGCTATAGGCCTGGGAGGTGCGTGCATAGATCATTGTCATTAAGAGATGTTATAGGCCTGGGAGGTGCGTGCATAGATCATTGTCATTAAGAGATGTTATAGACCTTGGAGGTGCGTGCATAGATCATTGTCATTAAAAGATGTTATAGGCCTGGGAGGTGTGTGCATAGATCATTGTCATTAAGAGATGTTATAGAACTGGGAGGTGCGTGCATAGATCATTGCCATTAAGAGATGCTATAGGTCTGGGAGGTGCGTGCATAGATCATTGTCATTAAGAGATGTTATAGGCCTGGGAGGTGCGTGCATAGATCATTGTCATTAAGAGATGTTATAGGCCTGGGAGGTGTGTGCATAGATCATTGTCATTAAGAGATGTTATAGACCTGGGAGGTGCGTGCATAGATCATTGTCATTAAGAGATGTTATAGGCCTGGGAGGTGCGTGCATAGATCATTGTCATTAAGATATGTTATAAACCTGGGAGGTGCATGCATAGATCATTGTCATTAAGAGATGTTATAGGCCTGGGAGGTGCGTGCATAGATCATTGTCATTAACAGATGTTATAGACCTGGGAGGTGCGTGCATAGATCATTGTCCTTAAGAGATGCTATAGGTCTGGGAGGTGCGTGCATAGATCATTGTCATTAAGAGATGTTATAGGTCTGGGAGGTGCGTGCATAGATTATTGTCATTAACAGATGTTATAGACCTGGGAGGTGAATGCATAGATCATTGTCATTAAGAGATGCTATAGGTCTGGGAGGTGCGTGCATAGATCATTGTCATTAAGAGATGTTATAGACCTGGGAGGTGCGTGTATAGATCATTGTCATTAAGAGATGGTTATAGACCTGGGAGGTGCGTGCATAGATCATTGTCATTAAGAGATGTTATAGACCTGGGAGGTGCATGCATAGATCATTGTCATTAAGAGATGTTATAGGCCTGGGAGGTGCGTGCATAGATCATTGTCATTAAGAGATGTTATAGGCCTGGGAGGTGCGTGTAAAGATCATTGTCATTAAGAGATGTTGTAGGTCTGGGAGGTGCGTGCATAGATCATTGTCATTAAGAGATGTTATAGGCCTGGGAGGTGCGTGCACAGATCATTGTCATTAAGACATGTTATAGACCTGGGAGGTGCTTGCATAGATCATTGTCATTAAGAGATGTTATAGGCCTGGGAGGTGCGTGCATAGATCATTGTCATTAAGAGATGTTATATGCCTGGGAGGTGCGTGTTTAGATCATTGTCATTAAGAGATGTTATAGACCTGGGAGGTGCGTGCATAGATCATTGTCATTAAGAGATGTTATAGGCCTGGAGGTGCGTGCATAGATCATTGTCATTAAGAGATGTTATAGGCCTGGGAGGTGTGTGCATAGATCATTGTAATTAAGAGATGTTATAGGCCTGGGAGATGCGTGCATAGATCATTGTCATTAAGAGATGTTATAGACCTGGGAGGTGCGTGCATAGATCATTGTCATTAAGAGATGTTATATGCCTGGGAGGTGTGTGCATAGATCATTGTCATTAAGAGATGTTATAGGCCTGGGAGGTGCGTGCATAGATCATTGTCATTAAGAGATGCTATAGGTCTGGGAGGTGCGTGCATAGATCATTGTCATTAAGAGATGTTATATGCCTGGGAGGTGTGTGCATAGATCATTGTCATTAAGAGATGTTATAGGCCTGGGAGGTGCGTGCATAGATCATTGTCATTAAGAGATGCTATAGGTCTGGGAGGTGCGTGCATAGATCATTGTCATTAAGAGATGTTATAGGCCTGGAGGTGTGTGCATAGATCATTGTCATTAACAGATGTTATAGACCTGGGAGGTGCGTGCATAGATCATTCTCATTAAGATATGTTATAGACCCTGGAGGTGCGTGCATAGATCATTGTCATTAAGAGATGTTATAGACCTGGGAGGTGCGTGCATAGATCATTGTCATTAAGAGATGTTATAGGCCTGGGAGGTGCGTGCATAGATCATTGTCATTAAGAGACGTTATAGGCCTGGGAGGTGCGTGCATAGATCATTGTCATTAAGAGATGTTATAGGCCTGGGAGGTGTGTGCATAGATCATTGTCATTAAGAGATTTTATAGACCTGGGAGGTGCGTGCATAGATCATTGTCATTAAGAGATGTTATAGGCCTGGGAGGTGCGTGCATAGATCATTGTCATTAAGAGATGTTATAGGCCTGGGAGGTGCGTGCATAGATCATTGTCATTAAGAGATGTTATAGGCCTGGGAGGTGCATGCATAGATCATTCTCATTAAGAGATGTTATAGGCCTGGGAGGTGCATGCATAGATCATTGTCATTAAGAGATGCTATAGGCCTGGGAGGTGCGTGCATAGATCATTGTCATTAAGAGATGTTATAGGCCTGGGAGGTGCGTGCATAGATCATTGTCATTAAGAGATGTTATAGACCTTGGAGGTGCGTGCATAGATCATTGTCATTAAAAGATGTTATAGGCCTGGGAGGTGTGTGCATAGATCATTGTCATTAAGAGATGTTATAGAACTGGGAGGTGCGTGCATAGATCATTGCCATTAAGAGATGCTATAGGTCTGGGAGGTGCGTGCATAGATCATTGTCATTAAGAGATGTTATAGGCCTGGGAGGTGCGTGCATAGATCATTGTCATTAAGAGATGTTATAGGCCTGGAAGGTGTGTGCATAGATCATTGTCATTAAGAGATGTTATAGACCTGGGAGTTGCGTGCATAGATCATTGTCATTAAGAGATGTTATAGGCCTGGGAGGTGCGTGCATCGATCATTGTCATTAAGAGATGTTATAGGCCTGGGAGGTGCGTGCATAGATCATTGTCATTAAGAGATGTTATAGGCCTGGGAGGTGTGTGCATAGATCATTCTCATTAAGAGATGTTATAGGCCTGGGAGGTGAATGCATAGATCATTGTCATTAAGAGATGCTATAGGCCTGGGAGGTGCGTGCATAGATCATTGTCATTAAGAGATGTTATAAGCCTGGGAGGTGCGTGCATAGATCATTGTCATTAAGAGATGTTATAGACCTTGGAGGTGCGTGCATAGATCATTGTCATTAAAAGATATTATAGGCCTGGGAGGTGTGTGCATAGATCATTGTCATTAAGAGATGTTATAGAACTGGGAGGTGCGTGCATAGATCATTGTCATTTAGAGATGCTATTGGTCTGGGAGGTGCGTGCATAGATCATTGTCGTTAATAGATGTTATAGGTCTCGGAGGTGCGTGCATAGGTTATTGTCATTAAGAGATGTTATAGGTCTGGGAGGTGCGTGCATAGATCATTGTCATTAAGAGATGTTATAGACCTGGGAGATGCGTGCATAGATCATTGTCATTAAGAGATGTTATAGACCTGGGAGGTGCGTGCATAGATCATTGTCATTAAGAGATGCTATAGACCTGGGAGGTGCGTGCATAGATCATTGTCATTAAGAGATGTTATAGGCCTGGGAGGTGCGTGCATAGATCATTGTCATTAAGATATGTTATAGGCCTGGGAGGTGCGTGCATAGATCATTGTCATTAAGAGATGCTATAGACCTGGGAGGTGCGTGCACAAATCATTGTCATTAAGAGATGTTATAGGCCTGGGAGGTGCGTGCATAGATCATTGTCATTAAGAGATGTTATAGGCCTGGGAGGTGCGTGCATAGATCATTGTCATTAAGAGATGTTATAGGCCTGGGAGGTGCGTGCATAGATCATTGTCATTAAGAGATGTTATAGACCTGGGAGGTGCGTGCATAGATCATTGTCATTAAGAGATGTTATAGGCCTGGGAGGTGCGTGCATAGATCATTGTCATTAAGAGATGTTATAGGCCTGGGAGGTGCGTGCATAGATCATTGTCATTAAGAGATGCTATAGACCTGGGAGGTGCGTGTATAGATCATTGTCATTAAGAGATGTTATAGACCTGGGAGGTGCGTGCATAGATCATTGTCATTAAGAGATGTTATAGGCCTGGGAGGTGCGTGCATAGATCATTGTCATTAAGAGATGTTATAGGCCTGGGAGGTGCGTGCATAGATCATTGTCATTAAGAGAGGCTATAGGTCTGGGAGGTGCGTGCATAGATAATTGTCATTAAGAGATGTTATAGGCCTGGAAGGTGCAGTGCATAGATCATTGTCATTAAGAGATGCTATAGACCTGGGAGGTGCGTGCATAGATCATTGTCATTAAGAGATGTTATAAACCTGGGAGGTGCATGCATAGATCATTGTCATTAAGAGATGTTATAGGCCTGGGAGGTGCGTGCATAGATCATTGTCATTAACTGATGTTATAGACCTGGGAGGTGCGTGCATAGATTCATTGTCCTTAAGAGATGCCTATAGGTCTGGGAGTGCGTGCATAGATTCATTGTCATTAAGAGATGTTATAGGTCTGGGAGGTGCGTGCATAGATTATTGTCATTAAGAGATGTTATAGACCTGGGAGGTGAATGCATAGATCATTGTCATTAAGAGATGCTATAGGTCTGGGAGGTGCGTGCATAGATCATTGTCATTAAGAGATGTCTATAGACCTGGGAGGTGCGTGTATAGATCATTGTCAATAAGAGATGTTATAGACCCTGGGAGGTGCGTGCATAGATCATTGTCATTAAGAGATGTTTATAGACCTGGGAGGTGCATGCCATAGATCATTGTCATTAAGAGATGTTATAGGCCTGGGAGGTGCGTGCATAGATCATTGTCATTAAGAGATGTTATAGGCCTGGGAGGTGCGTGCACTAGATCATTGTCATTAAGAGCATGTTATAAGGACCTGGGAGGTGCTTGCATAGATCATGGTCATTAAGAGATGTTATAGGCCTGGGAGGTGCGTGCATAGATCATTGTCATTAAGAGATGTTATAGCCCTGGGAGGTGCGTGCATAGATCATTGTCATTAAGAGATGTTATAGGCCTGGGAGGATGCGTGCATAGATCATTGTCATTAAGAGATGTTATATGCCTGGGAGGTGCGTGCATAGATCATTGTCATTAAGAGATGTTATAAGCCTGGGAGGTGCGTGCTATAGATCATTGTCATTAAGAGATGTTATAGGCCTGGGAGGTGCGTGCATAGGTTCATTGTCATTAAGAGATGTTATAAGCCTGGGAGGTGCATGCATAGATCGTTGTCATTAAGAGATGTTATAGGCCTGGGAGGTACGTGCATAGATCATTGTCATTAAGAGATGTTATAGGCCTGGGAGGTGGGTGCATAGATCATTGTCATTAAGAGATGTTATAGACCTGGGAGGTGCATGCATAGATCATTGTCATTAAGAGATGTTATAGGCCTGGGAGGTGCGTGCATAGATCATTGTCATTAAGAGATGTTTTAGGCCTGGGAGGTGCGTGCATAGATCATTGTCATTAAGAGATGTTATAGACCTGGGAGGTGCGTGCATAGATCATTGTCATTAAGAGATGTTATAGACCTGGGAGGTGCGTGCATAGATCATTGTCATTAAGAGATGTTATAGGCCTGGGAGGTGCGTGCATAGATCATTGTCATTAAGAGATGTGTAGGTCTGGGAGGTGCGTGCATAGATCATTGTCATTAAGAGATGTTCTAGGCCCTGGGAGGTGCGTGCATAGATCATTGTCATTAAGAGATGCTATAGGCCTGGGAGGTGCATGCATAGATCATTGTTATTAAGAGATGCTATAGAACTGGGAGGTGCATGCATAGATCATTGTCATTAAGAGATGCTATAGGCCTGGGAGGTGCGTGCATAGATCATTGTCATTAACAGATGTTATAGACCTGGGAGGTGCGTGCATAGATCATTGTCATTAAGAGATGTTATAGGCCTGAGAGGTGCCGTGTATAGATCATTGTCATTAAGAGATGTTTAGGCCTGAGAAGTTGCGTGCATAAATCATTGTCATTAAGATATTTTATAGGCCTGGGAGGTGCATGCATAGATCATTGTCATTAAGAGATGTTGTAGGTCTGAGAGGTGCGTGTATAGATCATTGTCATTAAGAGATGCTATAGGTCTGGGAGATGCGTGCATAGATCATTGTCATCTAAGAGATGTTGTAGGTCTGAGAGGTGCGTGCATAGATCATTGTCATTAAGAGATGTTATAGGCCTGGGAGGTGCGTGCATAGATCATTGTCATTAACAGAGTGTTATAGACATGGGAGGTGCGTGCATAGATCAGTGTCATTAAGAGATGTTATAGACCTGGGAGGTGCGTGCATAGATCATTGTCATTATGAGATGTTATAGGGCCTGGGAGATGCGTGCCTAGATCATTGTCATTAAGAGATGTTATAGGTCTCGGAGGATCGGTGCATAGATCATTGTCATTAAGAGATGTTATAGACCTGGGAGGTGCGTGCATAGATCATTGTCATTAAGAGATGTTATAGGCCTGGGGAGGATGCGTGCATAGATCATTGTCATTAAGAGATGTTATAGGCCTGGGAGGTGCGTGCATAGATCATTGTCAATAAGAGATGTTATAGGCCTGGGGAGGTGCGTGCATAGATCATTGTCATTAAGAGAGGCTATTTGGTCTGGGAGGTGCGTGCATAGATCATTGTCATTAAGAGATGTTATAGGCCTGGGAGGTGCGTGCATAGATCATTGTCTTAAGAGATGTTTTAGGCCTGGGAGGTGCGTGCATAGATCATTGTCATTAAGAGATGTTATAGGGTCCTGGGAGTGTGTGCATAGATCATTGTCATTAAGAGATGTTATAGGGCTGGGAGGGTGCGTGCATAGATTCATTGTCATTAAGAAGATGTTAAAGGTCTGGAGATGCGTGCATAGATCATTGTCCATTAAGAGATGTTTTAGGTCTGAGAGTGCGTGCATTAGATCATTGTCATTAAGAGATGTTATAGGCCTGGGAGGGTGTGTGCATAGATCATTGTCATTAAGAGATGTTATAGGCTCTGGGAGGTGCGTGCATAGATCATTGTCATTAAGAGATGTTATAGGCTCTGGGAGGTGCGTGCATAGATCAGTGTCATTAGAGAGATGCTATAGGTCTGGGAGATGCGTGCATAGATCATTGTCATTAAGAGATGTTGTAGGTCTGGGAGGTGCGTGCATAGATCATTGTCATTAAGAGATGTTATAGGCCTGGGAGGTGCGTGCATAGATCATTGTCATTAAGAGATGTTATAGTCCTGGGAGGTGCGTGCATAGATCATTGTCATTAAGAGATGTTATAGGCCTGGGAGGTGCGTGCATAGATCATTGTCATTAAGAGATGTTATAGACCTGGGAGGTGCGTGCATAGATCATTGTCATTAAGAGATGTATAGGCCTGGGAGGTGCGTGCATAGATCATTGTCATTAAGCAGATGTTTTAGGACCTGGGAGGTGCGTGCATAGATCATTGTCATTAAGAGATGCTATAGTCTGGGAGGTGCGTGACATAGATCATTGTCATTAAGAGATGTTATAGGCCTGGGAGGTGCGTGCATAGATCATTGTCATTAAGAGATGTTATAGGCCTGGGAGGTGCGTGCATAGATCATTGTCATTAAGAGATGTTATAGGCCTGGGAGGTGCGTGCATAGATCATTGTCCATTAAGAGATGTTATAGGCCTGGGAGGTGCGTGCATAGATCATTGTCATTAAGAGATGTTATAGGCCTGGGAGGTGCGTGCATAGATCATTGTCATTAAGAGATGTTATAGGCCTGGGAGGTGCGTGCATAGATCATTGTCATTAAGAGATGTTATAGGCCTGGGAGGTGCGTGCATAGATCATTGTCATTAAGAGATGTTATAGGCCTGGGAGGTGCGTGCATAGATCATTGTCATTAAGAGAGATAGGCCTGGGAGGTGCGTGCATAGATCATTGTCATTAAGAGATGTTATAGGGCCTGGAGGTGCGTGCATAGATCATTGTCATTAAGAGATGTTATAGGCCTGGGAGGTGCGTGCATAGATCATTGTCATTAAGAGATGTTATAGCCTGGGAGGTGCGTGCATAGATCATTGTCATTAAGAGATGTTATAGCCTGGAGGTGCGTGCATAGATCATTGTCATTAAGAGATGTTATAGGCTGATGTGCTGCATTGTACTAATCTATTATTTCCTATCAACCTATTACCTGGTATAAGTTCTTCATCCCGGCAGTCATACAGCATCCCTAGGGAGAATGGGAGCCCTAGTGCCGGCATTTCTATTGTTGTCTTGCTTGCTGAGAGATCCATGATCTGTAACAATAGTCAGAAATAAAAAAAACTTACAATCCAGAGTTACAGGAGTGAGCAAAAACAATGGGCACATATATGAATGAGAGGCTGTGGTTATTTGTGTGTTTATATTGGCATTTGTGCATGTGTAGATATGCATGCATATTTGCATGTGTTTGTGTGCTCATTTATTTATGTATGTGTATGTACGTATCTTTGTGTGTGTGCACAGAATGGGAATATGTGTATCTGTGTATATATATATATATATATATATATATATACTGTATGTGTGTGTGTATATGTGTGTTTATGTATTTATGTACAGTATATATAAAAAGTCTACACACCCAAATGTCAGGTTTCTGTGATGTAAAAAAATGAGACAAAGGATAAATAATTTCAGAACTTTTTCCACCTTTAATGTGATCTATAAACTGTACAACTTGATTGAAAAACAAACTGAAACTTCTAGGTAAAGGGAAATAAAAATAAAATAAAATAATATGGTTGCATAAGTGGGGATAACTGGGGATGTAGCTGTGTTTAGAATTGAGCAATCACATTCAAAATCATGCTAAATAGGAGTCAGCACACACCTGCCATCATTTAAAGTGCCTCTGATTAACCCCAAATAAAGTTCAAGCTGTTCTAGTCAGTCTTTCCTGACATTTTGTTAGTCGCATACTACAGCAAAAGCCATGGTTCGCAGAGAGCTTCCAAAGCATCAGAGGGATCTCATTGTTAAAAGGTATCAGTCAGGAGAAGGGTACAAAGGAATTTCCAAGGCATTAGATATACCATGGAACACAGTGAAGACAGTTATCATCAAGTGGAGAACGTATGGCACAACAATGACATTACCAAGAACTGGACGTCCCTCCAAAATTGATGAAAAGACGAGAAGAAAACTGGTCTGGGAGGATACCAAGAGGCCTACAGCACCATTAAAGGAGCTGCAGGAATATCTGGCAAGTACTGGCTGTGTGGTGCATGTGACAACAATCGCCTGTATTCTTCATATGTCTGGGCTATGGGGTAGAGTGGCAAGACGGAAGCCTTTGCTTGCGAAAAAAGAACATCCAAGCCCAGCTAAATTTTGCAAAAACACATCTGAAGTCTCCAAAAAGCATGTTGCAAAAGGTGTTCTGGTTTGATGAAACCAAGATTAAACTTATTCGCCATAATTCCAAAAGATATGTTCGGCGCAAAAACAACACTGCATATAACCAAAAGAACACCATACCCACAGTGAAGCATTTTGGTGGCAGCATCATGCTTTGGATCTGTTTTTCTTCAGCTGGAACTGGGGCCTTAGTCAAGGTAGAGGGAATTATGAACAGTTCCAAATAAATGACAATATTGGCACAAAACCTTCAGGCATCTGCTAGTAAGCTGAACATGAAGAGGAACTTCGTCTTTCAGCATGACAACGCCCCAAAGCATACATCCAAATCAACAAAGGAATGGCTTCACCAGAAGAAGATTAAAGTTTTGGAATGGCCCAATCAGAGCCCAGACCTGAATCCAATCGAAAATCTGTGGGGTGATCTTAAGTGGACTGTGCACAAGAGATGCCCTCACAATCTGACAGATTTGGAGTGTTTTTGTAAAGAAGAGTGGGCAAATCTTGCCAAGTCAAGATGTGCCATGCTGAGAAACTCATACTCAAAAAGACTGAGTGCTGTAATAAAATCAAAAGGTGCTTCAACAAAGTATTCGTTTAAGGGTGTGCACACTTGTGCAACCATATTATTTTAGTTTTTTATTTCTACTTTCCCTCCACCCAAAAGATTTTAGTTTGTTTTGCAATTGAGTTGTACAGTTTATAGGTCAAATTAAAGGTGGAAAAAGTTCTGAAATGATTTATCTTTGTCTCATTTTTTTATATCAAAGAAACATGACATTTTAACAGGGGTGTGTAGACTTTTTATATCCACTGTATGTATATGTGTGTACGAGTATGTATGTATGTTTGTGCATGTATGTTTGTATGTATGTGTGTATGTGTTTTTGTATTTATGTATGTATATGTGTATTTATGTTTGTGTGTGTGTGTGTGTGTGTGTGTATATGTATGTGTATTTATGTATATGTGCATGTATGTGTGTGTGTATGTATGTATGTTTGTATTTATGTGTGTATGTGTTTCTGTATTTATGTATGTATGTATATTTATGTATGTGTGTACATATGTATATGTGCGTGTGTATGTGTGAATGTTTTATGTGTGTGTATATATGTATATATGTGTGTATGTGTGTGTGTGTATGTGTGTATATGTGCGTTTATGTATGTATATGTGTTTGTGCGTGCGTGAATGTATGTATGTGTTTATATGTGCAAATAATTTTTGTATGTGTGTGTGTATTTATGTATGTTTCCATCTAAAGGGGAGGAGAGTCCACTGCTTCATTCATCACTTGTGGGAAATAAGAACCTGGCCACCAGGAGGAGGCAAAGACACCCCAGCCAAAGTCTTAAATACCTCCCCCACTTCCCTCATCCCCCAGTCATTCTTTGCCTTTCGTCACAGGAGGTTGGCAGAGAAGGGTTGGAAGATTCGGAGTAGTCTCTCTAATGGAGGGTAGTACTCTTTGCAATGGGACTGGAGTTTTAAGTAGTCCTGTCAGCCTCTCAGTGATAGCATGGGTGAAAGAGTCTGGAGATGCAGGGGGAGTTCTTCTGCAAAACCATTACGACTCATGTTAACAGCTCCTTAAGCAATCAGCGTTGACGAGTTTCACTGCCTGCTTTTATTCTCTCAAGTCCATGTCAGGAGCGACGCTACTAACCCTTGAAGGGCCATGTTCCTGTTCGACGGTGTTGATTCTGGTAACATTGTTTCATTATATATATATATATATATATATATATATATATATATATATATGTAATAACGCAAGAAGACAGGGTCATAGTGTGACTCCTTTTATCTGTATAGAATCTAGGGTAATACCCTCAGAAGGGGGTTATGGAACATGGGGGATTTTAATATACATAATAATGTTTATTGTGTTTTTTGCTGCACTTGTGTGAGATGAGGCTCTGTCAGTGTGGAACAGTTAGAGAGAGATTGAGGCGGCCTTTTTTGGCTCGTCTCTCGCTCAGTGCAGGGGTGGTCCTGCGTGGCACTTCATGTGGCCTTAGTAACTTCCTCTTTCTCGACTTGGGTTCGGAGGAGACAAAAGCTGTTTCTTGTAGTCTGGGTCATAGGAGGTGGTGAGTGCCCCAGCCATTGGGATATAAATGTGCCATTTAATCAATAATCAATCAATGCGCAAGCTATGGAGGACTCTGATATGTTGGAGGATACTCCTTCTTTATCTAAACCTACTAACTGTGTATACTGTGAGGAGGTTCCAGGGGAACCACTGTTACAGCTCTGTTCCACATGTTATGACAATTTTACTACTTCAAAAAAGAATAAAGTATTTAGTACGACTGAGCCATCCACCTCTGAGGGTTCTCCGCCTTGCGAGGTGCATTCCCTACAAGCATCTCTGCTTACACAAGCAGTTCCCCAGGACACTACTAATCCTCCCGTGGGAGGGGCCCTTTGGTCTCCAGACTTCTCCGATCAGTTGCAGATGGCGGTTTCTGCGGCCATAATTGTGATGCCTTGTCCTACTAAGCGCAAGGGAAAGGTACGGCACTACTATCTGTCTCATGGGTCTTTGACTTCGCTGGATATCTCAGACAGATTATCCCCTGAGGAGGACAACTCTGACTTATAGGAGGATGTCGCTTCTGGGTCGGAATCAGCTACTTCTAGGCCTCCGTCCGCGGAGGAACCAGATTTAAAATTTAAGATGGAGCATTTTCATTTCCTGCTGAAGGAACTGCTTGCTCCGAAACTCCCAAAGGAACCTTCAATCCCTAAACTGGATAGGGTTTACAAGGACAGGGTAGTGCCCCAGGCCTTCCCAGTTCCTATCAAAATGGCGAACATTACTAAGAATGAATGGGAGAAACTGGGTTCACCCTTTTCTCCCTCATCTTCTATTAAGAAGCTTTTCCCCATTCCGGACACGCAGCTTGAACTGTCCCTAAGGTGGATGGTGCTATCTCCACACTAGCTAAGAGAACGACCATTCCGCTTGAGGATAGCTCCTCTATTAAGGAACCAATAGATAAAAAGTCAATTTTGCGGAAGATGTTCCAACTGACAGGGTTCGTTTCCCAACCAGCACATTCGTACATTTGTGATGCTAAAATGCAGATTATTTGCCTGAATGCCAAGACGTCAGGGTTTTCTATTTTAACTCGCAGGGCTCTGTGGCTAAAATTGTGGTCTGCTGACATGACATCTAAGTCTCACTTGCTTTCCCTACCATTCAAGGGGAAGGTTTTGTTTGGCTCGGGCCTGGATTCTATTATATCTTCAGTCACGGGTGGAAA
Source organism: Bombina bombina (assembly GCF_027579735.1). Classification (NCBI taxonomy): domain Eukaryota; kingdom Metazoa; phylum Chordata; class Amphibia; order Anura; family Bombinatoridae; genus Bombina; species Bombina bombina. Next base: position 15,562,775 of record NC_069503.1, on the reverse strand, counting down.
GGGTGCCTTCTTACCTCAGGATAAGAAAGCCAAACCTAAGGGATCTACTTTTCGTCCCTTTTGTGCGGACAAGTCTCAGCGCCAACAGCCTTCCTCAAAATCCGAGCAGTCCAAGGGATCTTAGAAGCAAGTAAACTCTTGGAATAAGTACAAGCAGAAGAAGAGGCCTGCTGAGTCAAAGTCGGCATGAAGAGACGGCCCCCAACCCGTCCTTGGACCTTCATGTTCCAATCCACAAGGAGTACTTCAAGTTTCTAAGGTTCACCTTCCTGGACCAGCACTTCCAGTTTGTGGCCCATCCATTTGGTCTGGCGATGGCTCCAAGAGTCTTTACATTCTGGGAGCTCTTCTCGGAGTAGCACGAGCCAGAGGGATTGCAGTGGCTCCGTATCTGGATGATTTCCTGGTCCAGGCTCCATCCTACAGTCTGGCGGAGGATCATTCAAGAGCTATCCTCCTTCTACTTCGGTCCCACGGGTGGAAGACGAATGAAGAAAAGAGTTCATTGGTCCCTAGAAACAGGGTGGAGTTCCTGGGTACGATACAAGATTCTTCTGCAATGAAGATATTTCTGACAGACCAGAGACTGTGCAAGTTTGTGTCCAACTGTCTAGTCATTCTGATTTGTCCCAACAGATATCTCTGGACAGACCAATGAGGGAGGCCCTGTCTTGGTGGACCCGATGGGGCCAGTTGTCTCAGGGGACTTCCTTCCTGAGACCCTCCTGGGATATTGTAACCACGGATGCGAGTCTATCAGGATGGGGAGCTGTTTGGGGTGCCAGAAAGTCACAAGGCAGATGGACTCGAGAGGAATCAAGTCTACCTATAAATATTCTGGAACTTCAAGCAATATTCAATGTTCTGAAGGCTTGGCCCCCTCTAGGGTAATCCCAATTCATCAGATTCCAATCGGACAACATTACCTCGGTGGCTTACATAAACCACCAGGGGGGGACGAGAAGCTCCCTAGCAATGAGGGAAGTATCTCGGATTTTGGAATGGGCAGAGACTCATAATTGTTCACTCTCAGCGATCCACAACTAGGGTGTGGACAACTGGGAAGCGGATTTTCTGAGCAGACAGATGTTTCATTCAGGGGAATGGTCTCTCCAGCCCAAGACATTTGCGGAGATCTGCAGCAGATGGAGGATGCCGGAAATAGATCTCATGGCGTCCAGACTCAATTGCAAGCTACCCAGATAAAGGTTGAGATCAAGGGATCCCCAGGTGGAACTGATAGACACCTTGGTGGTACCCTGGGACTTTAACCTAATCTACATATTTTCACCATTGCCTCTTCTACCTTGAGTAGTGGCCCACATCAAGCAGGAGCAAGCTTTAGCTATTCTGATTGCTCTGTCATGGCTGCTGAGGATGTGGTTTGCAGATCTAGTGGCAATGTCATCATATCCGCCGTGGAAGTTACCTTTCGCAAGGATCTGGTAGTTCAAGGTCCTTTTCTACATCAAAATCTCGATTCTCTGAGGATGACTGTGTGGAGATTGAATGCCTAGTCTTAGCCAAAAGAGGTTTTTCGGAGAGAGTGATCGACACTCTCATCCAGGCCAGGAAGCCGGTCACTAGACGTATCTACCACAAGGTGTGGAGGACCTACTTGTCCTAGTGTGAGGAATAAGGATACCCATGGCACAAGGTATCCATGATTTTGGCCTTTCTCCAGGATGGTCTGGATACGGGTCTTGACCCCAATTCCCTAAGGGGACAGATCTTGACTTTATCGGTACTGTTGCATAAGAAGCTTGTGGAGCTTCCTGACTTTCAGTCCTTTGTTCAGGCTCTGGTTAGGATTAGACTGGTCTTCAGGAATCTGGCTCCTCCCTGGAGCTTAAACTTGGTTCTTAAGGTTTTGTAGAGGGCTCTGTTTGAACCTATGCATGCCCTGGACATTAAGATTCTCTCATGGAAGGTCCTGTTGGTATTGGCTATTTCATAGGCACGCAGAGTCTCTGAGTTGGTGGCCTTAAAATTTGAGCCTCCTTACGTAGTTTTTCATGCTGACAAAGCCGTTCTGTGAACTGTTTTGGGATTCCTTCCCAAGGTAGTGTCGAGTTGTAACATTAACCAGGAAATAGTGGTTCCTTCTTTGTGTTCTAACCCTTCCTCTTCGAAGGAGAGGTTTCTTCATAATCTCGATGTGGTTTGGGCCTTGAAGTTTTATCTTCAAGCCACGAAGGAGTTCAGACAGATGTCGTCTTTATTCGTTGTGTACTCTGGAAGGCACAGGGGACAGAGGGTCTCTGCAACTTCTCTATCTTTTTGGTTGAGGAGTATGATCCGTCTGGCTTATGAGACAGCGGGACACAAGCCTCCTCAGAGGATTACGGCTCACTCGACTAGAGCTGTGGCCTCTTGTTGGGCCTTTAAGAATGAGGCTTCTATGGAGCAGATTTGTAAGGTGGCCACCTGTTCCTCCTTACATACTTTTGCAAAATTTTACAAATTTTACATTTTTACTTCGGCAGAAGCAGCTTTTGGGAGAAAGGTTCTGCAGGCTGTGGTGCCCTCAGTGTAAGAGGGTAACAGAGGTTACATGGGGTGTGTAAGAGGGTAAAGTGAAGTATAGGACAGAGGTGACATGGGGTGTGTAAGAGGGTAAAGTGATGTATAGGACAGAGGTGACATGAGGTGTGTAAGAGGGTAAAGTGATGTATAGTACAGAGGTGACATTGGGTGTGTAAGAGAGGTTAAATATTATAAATTAAATTTTCTTGTGCATAATAGACAGAAAGATAGAGAAAGTCAGACAGACAGATATAGATAGATAAATGGATAGATGGATGAATAGATAAATATTGATAGACATATAGATAAATAGATAAATGGATTGATAGATAGATATGGATAGTCTATAGATAGATAGATAGATAGATAGATAGACAGACACATACATATAGATAGAGGATAGATAAATAGATACAGTGGAGGCTCCTCCATTTGTGCACTCCCTCATGTGAACCCCCAAGCAGGCAGAAAAGGAAAAAAACTTTTTGCTGAATTAAATATAATTTTTCAAATAGCCCCCTATTTAAAAAGTTATATTTTATTTTTACCCCCAAAAATTGATATCCAGGCTTTTTTTAAAAAAAGATAAAAGAAAAAACAATTATTGTGTTTTTTTTTCTCATCCGCATGTGCGGTAGAGAGCCCTATGCCTGTCAGTCAGTGATCTATTGTGCAGCACTGCACTAGTCGCTCCCAGCTCTTTCCTATAGAGGCTTTAATCGCACAGGCTGAACTGTGCGAGTGGGACTTCAGCCTGTGCTCTGCCTCTGTCTGATACGCTGTACCAGACCACACCGCCTCATACGTTATGGCTCCTTCCCCTCAACGGTGGTCGGCATGAAAATCTCATTGTGGAGATAGCCGTTGAGCGGAGAGGAGCTCATTTGGTAGTTAGTCAGTGACAGTGACCTGACCAGGTGGAAGTTGGTGGCGTGGGCATTTTAAAACAGAAGTTGACGAAACACTAACACAGCTCTTTGTGGATCACACTTTTTTGTTTTCTCATTCTAGAATGCCAGGCTTGTTTTCCAGTCCCTACAGCAAAATGATTTATTTTTTACATGCTGCTATTGTGTGAGAGGTTTTCATGTAAGTTTGCGTAGGAGAGCTTGCTGCATGCTGTGACATATATTACGGTATAGGCTGGATCTAAAAGCCCCGGCAGTGCATATGACAGAGCAGGCAGATTACTAGCTGAATGCGTTGATGTGATTCGACCTGTGCAGTGTTTGTGTCTTATGAATCTCACAGATCGCTCATGGGAGTAAATATAGGAAAATACTGTTTATCTTTTTGAAAAAAGTGCACAATTAAAAGTTATTTTGATTGATTCATTGACTTATATTCAGAATATAAGAACAAGTCAATGAATCAATAAAAATAACTTTTAATTGTGCACTTTTTTCAAAAAAGATAAACAGTATTTTCCTATATTTACTCCCATGAGCACTCTGGGTGATTGAGTGTGAAAAAGACTGAATCTGCTAAAGGCTAAACAGGCACTAGTTTGGAATACACAGCGTACCAGTACACAGATGATTTACAGTTCTAAAACACCAGGAATCTGCAATTCTAATTGGAGGATCAAGTCACATGCCTAGCACTGAAGGGCAGAGTGCTTTGGATGCACGCTGAAGTTCACGGACAGCTAAACAGACTGCTCCAAAGACTTGACAGAGAAACCTGAAATAGAGGCTTCAGATTCTGGTGAGTCATAGACATAACTATTAATAGCCCAAAGTCTGCATTCTTGAGAGAGAAGCAGGAATTTGAACTATTGCACTGTGTGAGGAGACAAACTGCTTTCACTTAACGCTGCTGCATATAGTGGCTATGTTAGATCTTAGCACTTTTTTAAAACTTTGCAAATCTATATGAAGGAATAAAAAACCAAAAACAGCAAACTGTGAGATGGACTTTGCCTATGTTACATAGATTATTACACATATATCTGCTCATACAAAGGCTGAGCTAGCTAACAAACGGCTAGATTACGAGTCTTGCGTTAGGGTTAAAAAGCAGCGTTGAGAGGTCCCAACACTGCTTTTTAACGCCCGCTGGTATTACGAGTCTTGCAGGTACAGGTGCACCGCTCACTTTTTCGTCCAGATTTGAAAATGCCGCAAATCCACTTATGTCAATTGCGTATCCTATATTTTCAATTGGATTTGCCTAACGCCGGTATTACGAGTCTTCCTAAAAGTGAGCGGCACACCCTCTCCTGTCAAGCCTGGTACCGCATTTGAAAGTCAGTAGTTAAGGGTTTTATGGGCTAACGCCGTAGTATAAAACTCTTAACTAAAGTGCTAAAAAGTACACTAACACCCATAAACTACCTATTAACCCCTAAACCCAGGCCCCCCCACATCGCAAACACTTAAATAAAATTTTTAACCCCTAATCTGCCGAACCGGACATCGCCACCACTATAATACATATATTAACCCCTAAACCGCCGCACTCCCGCCTCGCAAACACTAGTTACATTTTATTAACCCCTAATCTGCCGTCCCTAACATCGCTGACACCTACCTACATTTATTAACCCCTAATCTGCCGCCCACAACGTTGCCGCCACTATATTAAAGTTATTAACCCCTAAATCTAAGTCTAACCCCTAAACCTAACCCCCCCTAACTTAACTATAATTTAAATACATCTAAATAAAATTAATACAATTAACTAAATTATTTATATTTAAAACTAAATACTTACCTATAAAATAAACCCTTAGCTTGCTACAATATAACTAATAGTTACATTGTAGCTATCTCAGGGTTTATTTTTATTTTACAGGCAACTTTGTATTTATTTTAACTAAGTACAATAGTTATTAAATAGTTATTAACTATTTAATAGCTACCTAGTTAAAATAAAATAATGTCTTTATTTTAACTAGGTAGCTATTAAATAGTTAATAACTATTTAATAACTATTGTACCTACTTAAAATAAATACAAAGTTGCCTGTAAAATAAAAATAAACCCTAAGATAGATACAATGTAACTATTAGTTATATTGTAGCTATCTTAGGGTTTATTTTATAGGTAAGTATTTAGTTTTAAATAGGAATAATTTAGATAATAATTGTAGTTATTTTATTTAGATTTATTTAAATTATATTTAAGTTGGGGGGGTATGGTTAGGGTTAGACTTAGATTTAAGGGTTAATAACTTTAATATAGTGGCGGCGACGTTGGGGGCGGCAGATTAGGGGTTAATAATTGTAGGTAGGTTGTGGCGACATTGGGGGCGGCAGATTAGGGGTTAATAAATATAATGTAGGTGTCGGCGATGTTGGGGTCAGCAGATTAGGAGTTCATAAGTATAATGTAGGTGGCGGCGGTGTCCGGAGTGGCAGATTAGGGGTTAATAATATAATGCTGGTGTCGGCGATGTCGGTCCAGGCAGATTAGGGATTAATAAATGTAAGATTAGGGGTTAATAATATAATGCTGGTGTCGCCGATGTCGGGGGCGACAGATTAGGGGTTAATAAATGTAAGATTAGGGGTGTTTAGACTCGGGGTTCATGTTAGGGTGTTAGGTGTAGACATAAAATTTATTTCCCCATAGGAATCAATGGGGCTGCGTTAGGAGCTTTACGCTCCTTTTTTTCAGGTGTTAGGTTTTTTTTCAGCCGGCTCTCCCCCATTGATTCCTATGGGAAAATCGTGCACGAGCACGTTCAGCCAGCTCACCGCTACCGTAAGCAGCGCTGGTATTGGGGTGAGATGTGGAGCAAAATCTTGCTCTCTGCTCACTTTTCTGCGGCTAACGCCGGGTTTGTAAAAACCCATAATACCAGCGCTGTCTGTAGGTGAGCGGTGAGAATAAAGTGCAGCCTTACCGACAAAACTCGTAATCTACCCGAAAGTTAAAAATTGCACTTAAAGGGGCAGTCAATGACTTTTGAAATATACTTTTTTCTACTTCCCAAAGTGCAAATCCCTTATGTTTAACCCCTTAACGACCGAGGACGTGCAGGGTACGTCCTCAAAAAAAAGGCAGTTAACGCCTGAGGACGTACCCTGCACGTCCTCGGTGTGGAAAGCAGCTGGAAGCGATCCTGCTCGCTTCCAGCTGCTTTCGGGTTATTGCAGTGATGCCTTGATATGGAGGCATCCTGCAATAACTCTAGATGGCCATCCGATGCAGAGAGAGCCACTCTGTGGCCCTCTCTGCACCGAACATCGATAGCCGGTATCGTTGGTGGGTGGGAGCCGACTTGGGAGGCGGGTGGGCGGCCATCGATGGGCCGGGTAATGTAGAGGGGGGCGGGATCGGGGCAGGGCCGATGGGGGAGCGCACGGGCGCGCGTGCACGGGGGGCGGCAGGCGGGTGCGTGCATGGGGCGGGAGCGGGTGGGAACCGCTACACTACAGAAAATATAACTTTGAAAAGTTTGAGAAAGGGGTATTTTAATTAAAAAAATATATTAATCAAAGGTATCTAGGAGGGGGTGGGGGGTTGGTCTTTGGTGGGGCAGGGAGCTACACTACAGAAAAGGGGAAAAAATTAAAAAATATCAGCAATTTTATTCTAAACTGCGTACTGGCAGACAGCTGCCAGTACCCAAGATGGCGGCCATTAAGGCAGAGGGGGAGAGTTAGAGAGCTGTTTGGTGGGGGATCAGTCCGGTTGGGGGCTAAGGGGGGTCCTACAGAGCAGCATATGTAAATATGCCTTTTCTTTTAAAAAAAAGCCCAAATATAGCTTTTATTTTAGTACTGGCAGAAAGTCTGCCAGTACTTAAGATGGCGGGGACAATTGTGGGGTGGGGGAGGGAAGAGAGCTGTTTGGGAGGGATCAGGGGGTCTGATGTGTCAGGTGGGAGGCTGATCTCTACACTAAAACTAAAATTAACCCTGCAAGCTCCCTACAAGCTACCTAATTAACCCCTTCACTGCTAGCCATAATACGTGTGATGCGCATTTAGCGGCCTTCTAAGTACCAAAAAGCAACGCCAAAGCAATATAAGTCTGCTATTTCTGAACAAAGGGGATCCCAGAGAAAAATTTACAACCATTTATGCCATAATTGCACAAGCTGTTTGTAAATAATTTCAGTGAGAAACAAAAAGTTTGTGAAAAAGGGAACGTTTTTTTTTTATTTGATCGCATTTGGCGGTGAAATGGTGGCATGAAATATACCAAAATGGGCCTAGATCAATACTTTGGGTTGTCTGCTACACTACACTAAAGCTAAAATTAACCCTACAAGCTCCCTACAAGCTCCCTAATTAACCCCTGCACTGCTGGGCATAATACACGTGTGGTGCGCAGCGGCATTTAGCGGCCTTCTAATTACCAAAAAGCAATGCCAAAGCCATATATGTCTGCTATTTCTGAACAAAGGGGATCCCAGAGAAGCATTTACAACCATTTATGCCATAATTGCACAAGCTGTTTGTAAATAATTTCAGTGAGAAACCGAAAGTTTGTGAAAAAATTTGTGAAAAAGTGAACGATTTTTTTTATTTGATTGCATTTGGCGGTGAAATGGTGGCATGAAATATACCAAAATGGGCCTAGATCAATACTTTGGGTTGTCTACAAAAAAATTTTTTATACATGTCAAGGGATATTCAGGGATTCCTGACAGATATCAGTGTCCCAATGAAACTAGCGCTAATCTTGAAAAAAATGGTTTGGAAATAGCAAAGTGCTACTTGTATTTATGGCCCTATAACTTGCAAAAAAAGCAAAGAACATGTAAACATTGGGTATTTCTAAACTCAGGACAAAATTTAGAAAATATTTAGCATGGGTGTTTTTGGGGATGTGTAACAGATTTTGGGGGTCAAAGTTAGAAAAAGTGTTTTTTTTTTCCATTTTTTCTCATATTTTATAATTTTTTTTATAGTAAATTATAAGATATGATGAAAATAATGGTATCTTTAGAAAGTCCATTTAATGGCGAGAAAAACGGTATATAATATGTGTGGGTACAGTAAATCAGCAAGAGGAAAATTACAGCTAAACACAAACACTACAGAAATGTAAAAATAGCCTTGGTCCCAAACGGACAGAAAATGGAAAAGTGCTGTGGTCATTAAGGGGTTAATGCTATGAAGTGATAAATATAGAATTTAGTTCTTTTTGAGGATTTTAGCGTAAAATAATTTTACTTTAAACATTTTAAGTTTATGACTACCATTACATACTATTATTAAACTATATATTTTATCAATTGATTTTATTATTTATATGAATTGCATAGAGATACTTTGATGTAACTAGTACTGTGGTTAATATTTTTTCTTTAGAATATTTAGATCTGGGCTGTTTATGCACTATATTATTAAGAGATAAGGGATATATCTCTTATTAGATTTGCTTTTATTGGGTTATTTTTGTATTAATTACAAACTGTAATCAGAAAGCAAATATGATGACAAAACCCCTGAATCATGAAAGTTTGTTTGACTAGACCATCCCTTTAATTGAGTCTGAAAAGGGAACTATTGCTATGTTTTTTGTGCATTTTTGTTTAGTGTGTGTGTGTATATATATCAGATTATAGAGTTTAGAAATTTGGTTGAAATGGGTGGGGCCTTTTAAGTGGTGGGGTTTACTTAAATTGGCAGGGTCTTGTGCACCAGCATCTTAAAAATTCACCAGCCGCCACTGAATAGATAGATAGATAGATATAGATAGATAGATAGATAGATAAATAGATAGAGAGATAGATAGACATAGATAATCACATTGAATTGTTTTATTACCATTTTGTAAATGCATTAACTATTCCTTAGCATATATTGCCTTGTCGAGTGGTTACAAATTGTTACTACTTGTTATCAATACATTACTACCTACCTATCCATCTATCTATTTTTTGTATATCTATGCATCTCATCTATGTATCACGTTTCTAAATCAATCAATTTCTCATGCGTTTACCAAATTCTTTGATTTTAGAAACATTTAGCATATTTTTACTTACCTCGCTGTTGTTTTTTCTGATGTAATAAAATAAAGACAAAAAGAAAAAGGATTTAGATATAAGTTAAAATAAACATACAAAGACAAGCTGAGACATTCTCTGCAAGTAAAACATACGTGTTCTTTGATTTCAGGGACACCGAATGGCAATAAACAGCAGAGGAATACAGGAACTCAGCGACTGAAAACTGTAACCGTATTCTTATATTTATAAACCTTGCTTCATATATAAGCATAGGACAAAGGTTACATAGGGTGTGTAAGAGGGTAAAGTGATGTATAGTACAGAGCTTACATGAGGTGTGTAAGAGAGTAAAGTGATGTATAGTACAGAGCTTACATGAGGTGTGTAAGAGGGTGTTATGGTATAACCCTGTTATCGAGGGTTAATATCAGATGAAAGATGCCCTGAATACGGGATCAGCAACACACGAATCCAGTTAATTTCCCCACAAACACGAGACCAAGCTCCGTCTTGAGGGTAAAACAGAATCTACTTTATTGAGGGCTATATGCCCGGTATTTATGCAGGTCTCCCACCTGGTTGACACTCTCCTTCAACTCTCAGAGCTCTGTGTTTTGTTTAAAATCAGGTCCTTTTGCTCAGATACTTGTTTATAGTCCTTCTCCTGCTTACTTCTGTTTTAAAAACAACTCCAACTGTCTCAGACAAAACAGTTACTCAAAACTGAAGTTAACCCCTCCAACAACAGTTACTCAAAACTGAAGTTAACCCCTCCAACAACAGTTACTCAAAACTGAAGTTAACCCCTCCAGTACTGATGGATTTGCACCCTGTACCTATAATGGGCACAGGATGACTTAACATAATGCCTGAATCCATAATCCATAGGGAGGTTGACAGAGAGGTCTGTCACATGGCCCCCTCCTGGTGGGACACTCCGGCAGACCCGGCTTGACCCTTTGGCGGGTCAACTTAGGGATGACCGGACTAGGAGGTGGTAGGAATGTCAGTTTGCCGGGACAATCCATCTGCATTCCTGTTATGAGAGAGAATTCCTGTCCGTATAAATAAGGGTTCAACTTCTTCAGTGCCCAGACCAGGGCTAAACATTCCTTCAAGTTTTTGTTTTCAGAGACGCTTCTTTCCAGTTGGAGACAAATCTCATCGGCTTCTTTACAAGTTTTTTGTACCTGCTCTTTATAGGTATCCACAAGTCCTTCATACTGACGTAGGGTGCCCTTGAGTTGCTGCACCTCACTATGAGCCAGCATCAGCTTCTCCTCCAGTGTCGCTAAGTTTGTCTTTAATGTTTCATGTTCCATTCTGAAGCTGGTGTTTTCTGCGGTCTGTCGGTGAAGCTTGTCTAGCAGAGATTCCCGTTCTAAACGCGCTTTTTCCTCTGCGCTCCTCTTTTCTCCCGCTAGCACTGTTGCGTGATTGTTTAACGTGACCATTTCATCCTCTACTTGACTTTTCTCCTTCATCAGTGCATTGTAACGGGACTTCCACATATCAATAGCGGACATAGATTTACTGAGCTCAGCGTCCTGGGGCTCAGCAGCAGGTGGGTCAGTCTCTGCGGCACGGATCTGGGCACGGGTAGTCACAGAGTTAACATCGGCGGGACCCATGGGAGCGTAGGCAGAAACAAGGGGGGCCAAGTCATTTCCAAGGAGAACATCAGCTGGTAAGTCCTTCATGACACCCACATTCACATGTCTAGAGCCCACTCCCCAATCCAAATGTAACCGGGCAACAGGTAGGCGGAACACAGCGCCCCCTGCTACCCTCACAGCCACAGTGTCTCTGGTGTGCTGGTTCTCAGACACCAAGTTCTTTTGGAGCTTGGTCATGGTAGCACCAGTATCCCATAGACCACTGACCTCCTTCCCATTCACTTTAACCAGTTGCCGGTGCTGTTGCCTTTTATCCCGGTGGGCAGCTTGCACGGGGTCTGCTTCATGTAGGATGCCCCAGCATTCTTCCTCCTCTACGCAGTGGGCAGCAGGCTAAGGGTTACATGGGTTTCCACCAGCGGGTCTTCTCCAGGACTGTGCTTAGTTTGCTGTGTTTAGGGGACACTCTGGTCTTTTGTGCCCTAGTTGCTTACATCCAAAGCACAGAATAGGCTGTGAGTAGTCCCGTGAGTTGAACTGGGCTGTCTGAGGATAGTTTGTGGCTGGAGGCCATGTGGTAGAGCGGTACGCCGGGGGTTGGTAACTGGTAGCTGCTGGGGTGACTGGGGGTCTGTACTCCACTCTGGCAGGGCTCTTACTGGTAGCAGTGTCCAGTTTGCGGGCATCCGTATACTCATCTGCCAGGTGAGCAGCTTCATGCAGGGTGGAGGGTTTACGGTCCCGAACCCACTCTCTAACTCCTGCGGATAACTTGTCGAAGTAATCTACCAACAGGAATAGCTGCAGCACCTCTTCCCCAGATACGGCTTGGCACCCCACCATCCAGTGACCTGCTCTGCGGTGCACCTTACATGCCCACTCAACGTAGGAATCTCCAGCTAGTTTAACAGTGTCTCTGAACCGTCTCCTGTATGCCTCCGGTGTAATCGCATACCTGGAGAGCAGAGCCTCTTTTACAGCATTATAATCCCTGACTTCCTCATCTGGAATGGCCCGAAAAGCCTCGCTAGCCCGGCCGGATAATGTTCCGGATAATATCGTAACCCAGTCCTCTGTGGGTACCTTGTGTAGTGCACATTGCCTCTCAAAATCCGCAAGGTACCCATCAATCTCTCCTTCTGTTTCAATGAAGTTTTTAAAAGCTGCAAAATTTATTTTTCTGTTTCCCACTGGGGTTGCTGTGACTTGGGCTGCTGCAGCGCCTCTTTGGCGAAGTAGGTTGGCCTCTACGGCTGCTATGACCGATAATTTCGGCAGACGGGTTGGGGCCATAATGTGCCAGTCTTATTTTAACCGCCCAGTCAAAGCTTGCTTCTTCGGGGGTTCTGTCTGATATGCTGGGCTCATTGGTTCCTTCGGGCCCTGGTACTCCGTCCATCTCGGACAGTATTGTAATAATCTCCCTCTTCCTGAGGTTACTGGACTGTCGGCCTCATTGTTCTAGCAGGTCTTTAAGGGTGGCTCTTTTCAGCCTTTCATACGGTATTCCATTAGGTCCGGATGTGTCGTTGCTCTTCTGGGCGATGAGGACCACCCCGTCGCTTGCCACCAATTGTTATGGTATAACCCTGTTATCGAGGGTTAATATCAGATGAGATGCCCTGAATACGGGATCAGCAACACACAAATCCAGTTAATTTCCCCACAAACATGAGACCAAGCTCCGTCTTGAGGGTAAAACAGAAACTACTTTATTGAGGGCTATATGCCCGGTATTTATGCAGGTCTCCCACCTGGTTGACACTCTCCTTCAACTCTCAGAGCTCTGTGTTTTGTTTAAAATCAGGTCCTTTTGCTCAGATACTTGTTTATAGTCCTTCTCCTGCTTACTTCTGGTTTAAAAACAACTCCAACTGTCTTAGACAAAACAGTTACTCGCTGCGGAATCTGTTGGCGCTCTACAAATAACCGATAATAATAATAATAATAACTGAAGTTAACCCCTCCAACAACAGTTACTCAAAACTGAAGTTAACCCCTCCAGTACTGTTGGATTTGCACCCTGTACCTATAATGGGCACAGGGTGACTTAACATAATGCCTGAATCCATAATCCGTAGGGAGGTTATATAAGCATAGGACAAAGGTTACATAGGGTGTGTAAGAGGGTAAAGTGATGTATAGTACAGAGGTGACATGAGGTGTGTAAGAGGGTAAATTGATGTATAGTACAGAGGTTTTCACATTGTCCAGAATATTATAAAACATCCTTCTCCTTACATCTCTTATAGGATGATTGCCTCTATCATTCTCTGTGAGCTCAAATCTGACACATCTGTCCTCAAATCGCTTATAGAATGCGTCAAAGTCTTGTCTCTAGTGTTCCAGAAATGCCATTACTTCACGAATTGACGCACAGCAGAATGCAACATCCATGACTCTATTCTGTAGTATAAGAAAGAGTCCGTCAGTTTTTAAGAAAATGTCCTCTTATGTCATAAGTAAGAAGCAGGTTGATGCTTTATTCAGCCATTGTAGAAATCCAGAAGCAAGCAACGCGGTGTCACCCTCCCATTTCTCTTCATCATCAACTATAATCCCGAACATAGCACGCAGATCAGGTAGGTACATGTTGACTGTCTGCACTAGTCTGGAGTTTGTACTCCATCTGGTGGGTGCCGCTCTTGGTAAACGTTTCTTTACAACATCGTCCAGTAGGTGGGTGCGCTTGGTTGAGTGATTGAAAAAAGAGACAAGATGCTCCAGTTTTGAAAAAAATAGTTTACACTCAGGCATACATTTTGCTGAATGCAAAAGCACCAGGTTCAATTTGTGGGCATAACAATGGAAAAATGTTGCTTCTCGACCTTTTTCTTTAATCTTGGCCTGAACCCCATTAAGATCTGATGCCATCACAGCTGCTCCATCAAAAGTCTGACTTACCAGCTTTTCCAAACAATTGTATATCTCCAACACTCCAAATAAATAATTAGCAATAGCTGTTGCTCGTCTGTCAATCACTTCATCAAATCCTAAGAACGCCTCCTTAACCTCACAAAACAACTCATTGTTCGTCACATAACGGAAAACTACAGATATCTGGGATTTGTTAGTGACATCAGTTGTTTCATCTACTTCAATAGCAACAAATGGGGCTGCATCAATCTCCTTTTTTATGTCATCTCTAATGACATCAGCAACTGATTCTATTAAATCATTTTGCATTCTGTTAGATAATGCAATAAAAACTGTGGCTGTTTCCAAATGCATAGCTAACTTGTCATGGATCTCTGCTATAAAATATACTACCTCCACATAGTTGCCACGATTCCAAGAGCTTGCACCTTCATCGTTACCAGGCTCTAGTTATTAAGCTCCGTACTTACCTGCATTCGCTGGCCCCAATATGCCCGGCTAAGTTCGCCTAACCTCGCTGCCGCAGACCTGAATATGCTCTCCAAATTTATCAATAAAGCTGTCAAAAAGCCGCGCACCAAGTACAGAGCGATGAGCAGCGGACTGTTGTTAACTAACAGTCATCGATCTCGCTGTCACTAAGCACTCACACTATACTATACTGTTATACCCCCTAAACCGCCACTCCCGGAGCCCCCCGCAACTATAATAAAGTTATTACCCCCTAAACCGCCGCACCCGGACCTCGCTGCGACTATAATAAAGTTATTACCCCCTAAACCGCCGCTCCCGGACCCCGCCGCAACTATAATAAAGTTATTACCCCCTAAACCGCCGCTCCCGGACCCCGCCGCCACCTACATTATACCTATTAACCCCTAATCTGCTGCCCCCTATACCGCCGCCACCTACATAAACTTATTAACCCCTATCCTGCCGCTCCCGGACCCCGCCGCAACTAAATAAATTGTTTAACCGCTAAACCGCCGCTCCCAGACCCCGCCACAACTAATTAAATTATTTAACCCCTAAACCGCCGCTCCCGGAGCCTGCCACCACCTACATTAAACTTATTAACCCCTATCCTGCCCCCCCTATACCGCCGCCATCTATATTAAACTAATTAACCCCTATCCTGCCCCCCCTATACCGCCACCTATATTAAATTTATTAACCCCTATCCTGCCCCCCCCTACACCGCCGCCACCTATATTAAATGTATTAACACCTATCCTGCCCCCCCTACACCTCCGCCACTATATTAAACATATTAACCACTAAACCTAAGTCTAACCCTAACCCTAACACCCCCCTAACTTAAATATTATTTAAATAAATCTAAATAAAAATTACTATTATTAACTAAATTATTCCTATTTAAAACTAAATACTTACCTGTAAAATAAACCCTAATATAGCTACAATATAATTAATAATGACATTGTAGCTATTTTAGGATTTATTTTTATTTTACAGGCAACTTTGTATTTTTTTAACTAGGTACAATAGTTATTAAAGAGTTATTAACTATTTAATAACTACCTAGCTAAAATACTTACAAAATTACCTGTAAAATAAATCCTAACCTAAGTTACAATTAAACCTAACACTACACTATCATTAAATAAATTAAATAAATTACCAACAATTACCTAAAATTAATTACAATTAAACAAACTAAACTATAGTACAAAAACAAACAAACACTAAATTACAGAAAATAAAAAAGTATTGCAAGAAGTTTAAACTAATTACACCTAATCTAAGCCCCCTAATAAAATAATAAAGCCCCCCCAAATAATAAAATTCCCTATCCTATCGTAAATTACAAAGTAATCAGCTCTTTTACCAGCCCTTAAAAGGGCTTTTTGTGGGGCATTGCCCCAAAGTAATCAGCTCTTTTACCTGTAAAAAAAAAATACAACCCCCCCAGCATTAAAACCCACCACCCACATACCCCTACTCTAACCCACCCAAACCCACCTTAAAAAAACCTAACACTAACCCCCTGAAGATCACCCTACCTTGAGTCATCTTCACCTAACCGGGTCGAAATCTTCATCCAAGCAGGGCAGAAGAGGTCCTCCATCCGATAGAAGTCTTCATCCAAGTGGCGCAGAAGAGGTCCTTCATCCAGTAGAAGTCTTCATCCAAGCGGCGTCTTCAATCTTCATCCATCCGGAGCGGAGCGGAGCCATCTTCCAAGAAGCCGATGCGGAGCCATCCTCTTCAACCGATGGACTAACGACGAATGACGGTTCCTTTAAATGACGTCATCCAAGATGGCGTCCCTCAAATTCCGATTTGTTCTGATCAGCCAATAGAATGCGAGCTCAATCCGATTGGCTGATTGGATCAGCCAATCGGATTGAACTTCAATCTGATTGGCTGATTGAATCAACCAATCAGATTTTTCCTACCTTATTTCCGATTGGCTGATAGAATCCTATCAGCCAATCGGAATTCGAGGGACGCCATCTTGGATGACGTCATTTAAAGGAACCGTCATTCGTGGTTAGTCCATCGGTTGAAGAGGATGGCTCCGCGTCGGCTCCTTGGAAGATGGCTCCTCTCTGCTCCAGATGAAGATTGAAGACGCCGCTTGGATGAAGACTTCTACCGGATGAAGGACCTCTTCTGCGCCACTTGGATGAAGACTTCTATCGGATGGAGGACCTCTTCTGCGCCACTTGGATGAAGACTTCTATCGGATGGAGGACCTCTTCTGCCCCGCTTGGATGAAGATTTCGGACCGGTTGGGTGAAGACGACTCAAGGTAGGGTGATCTTCAGGGGGTTAGTGTTAGGTTTTTTAAGGGGGGTTTGGGTGGGTTAGAGTAGGGGTATGTGGGTGGTGGGTTTTAATGTTGGGGGGGTTGTATTTTGTTTTACAGGTAAAAGAGCTGATTACTTTGGGGCAATGCCCCGCAAAAAGCCCTTTTAAGGGCTGGTAAAAGAGCTGATTACTTTGTAATTTAGGATAGGGTAGGGAATTTTATTATTTTGGGGGGCTTTATTATTGTATTAGGGGGCTTAGATTAGGTGTAATTAGTTTAAACTTCTTGTAATTCTTTTTTTATTTTCTGTAATTTAGTGAGGGTTTTTTATACTATAGTTTAGTTTATTTAATTGTAATTAATTTTAAGCAATTGTAGGTAATTTATTTAATTTATTTAATGATAGTGTAGTGTTAGGTTTAATTGTAACTTAGGTTAGGATTTATTTTACAGGTAATTTTGTAAGTATTTTAGCTAGGTAGTTATTAAATAGTTAATAACTCTTTAATAACTATTGTACCTAGTTAAAATAAATACAAGCTTGCCTGTGAAATAAAAATAAACCCTAAGCTAGCTACAATGTAACTATTAGTTATATTGTAGCTATCTTAGGGTTTATTTTATAGGTAAGTATTTAGTTTTAAATAGGAATAATTTAGTTAATAAAAGTAATTTTTATTTAGATTTATTTAAATAATATTTAAGTTAGGGGGGTGTTGGGGTTAAACTTAGGTTTAGGGGTTAATAAGTTTAATATAGGTGGCGGCGGTGTAGGGAGGGCAGGATAGGGGTTAATAAATTTAATATAGGTGGTGGCGGTATGGGGGGGCAGGATAGGGGTTAATAAATTTAATATAGGTGGCGGCGGTATGGGGGGGCAGATTAGGGGTTAATAGGTATTATGTAGGTGGTGGTGGGGTCCGGGAGCGGCGGTTTAGGGGTTAATATATTTATTATAGTTGTGGCGGGGTCCAGGATCGGCGGTTTAGGGGTTAATACCTTTATTTAGTTGCGGCGGGTTCCGGGAGCGGTGGTTTAGGGGTTAATACCTTTATTTAGTTGCGGCGGGGTCCGGGAGCGGCAGTTTAGGGGTTAATACCTTTTTTTTGTTGCAGCGGGGTCCGGGAGCAGTGGTTTAGGGGTTAATAAGTATTATATTGGTGGCAAAGGTGTAGGGGGGGCAGATTAGGGGTGTTTAGACTCGGGGTAAATGTTAGGGTGTTAGGTGCAGACATCTCCCATAGGAATCAATGGGATATCGGGCAGCAGCGAACATGAGCTTTCGCTATGGTCAGACTCCCATTGATTCCTATGGGATCTGCCACCTCCAGGGCGGCGGATAGAAAACCAGGTACGCTGGGCCGTAAAAGTGCCGAGCGTACCTGGTTGTTCTTTGATAACTTACAAAAGTAGTCAGATTGTGCAGAACTTGCGTTCGGCACATCTGGAGTGACGTAAGAATCGATCTGTGTCGGACTGAGTCCGGCGGATCGTAGCTTACGTCACTAGATTCTACTTTTGCTGGTGTGTAGGGCTTGATAACTACAGCGAATCAGCCTCGCCACAAATACACTGCGGAATTCCAGCGTATTTGCGGTTGACGGCTTGATAACTAGAGGCCTAAGGCTTTTACTATATCATAAAACACTGCCTATTTTTATGTTGCATGTTATGGATCCAAAACAATGGCTATAATATTTATGTTGCATGCTGTAATAGTCAGTGTACTGTTTTGTATTCACATCTTCCTTTTTTTATGGACATTAAACAATTCTACAATAACATGTTTAAAGGGACAGTATGGATACTATGGAAGTTGGAACACAGCTTGTTCATTTATGGAGCTTCTAAGAACACACAGCTTTATTATCACCCAGGTCATTGCCTAATCCATATTTGAATTCAATAGACAAAAACATGACTTAATAATTGCAAAAAGAATGCTGTGGTACCTCAAATATAATTCCTAACATCAACCAGCAAACACTGTCAGAATGACCAACACAGCACATCTTGTTGTTAGACCATGAAACATATATTATTCAAAACAAATAATTTACCTAGCCCTATAGAAAATCTAGTTAATTAAAATTTTAATAAATAGGAATATTACATATTTTGTCCTTTATTCTAGTGATGTAGTCCAAAAACAAGCTAGCACAAACAAACACAACCAAATAATATCCATAACAGCAAATAACGTCCAAACAGAAGCTGTTCATTACAAAAATACCTAACACAAATGATTGAGTTTTACCTTAAAGGGACATGAAAAATAAAACTTCTCCTTCAGGATTTCAGTAGAACATACAATTTTAAGCTACTTTCCTGTTTACTTCTATTATCAAAATTTATAACAAAGGAGATAGAGGGCGCCACATAATGCAGATCAATTGACTCCACAGAAGATAACAGCAGATATTAAGAATCTTACTCAAAAGGTATAAAGCACTGATGTGCAATATAAGTGGTCTGGAACCAACCAGTCATCCGGTAGACACAACATAAATTCGACCAATGGAATCCTCGTCTCACCAGGGAGAGTCCATAGATGCCAAGGTAAGATGCAGGTCCGTTCAGCTCTGTGTTAGAGTGGTCAGCCAATGGAATCCTCATCTCACCCAGGAGAGTCCAGAGATCCAAAAAGTAAATAAAATGATGAAAATATCCAAAAAAAATGGAAAGGCAGCAAAATGAGAGTATAAAAATTTAATACAAAAGTTAAAAACAACAGCAACGCGTTTCACGTTAATTATTTATTTATTTGCTTGCAAATTCAATTTTGCTACTGAAATCTTCTCTGCTTACTAAATTAATTTTACAGAATGAGCAGCCATCTTGTGATTTTGTGCACAGTAAATGTTTTATATATTATAAGGCAGAGTAGTGGCCGCCCCCTCTGATGTTAAACTTTGTGTCTGACCCGGTCAGTGTCGGTCAGTGTTGTAACTTGCTACTGACATCTTCTCTGCTTACTAAATAAATTTTACAGAATGAGCAGCCATCTTGTGATTTTGTGCACAGTAAATATATTATAAATCAGAGTACTGGCCGCCCCCTCTGATGTTAAGCTTTAAGTGTCTGACCGTCTGACACTTAAAGTTTAACATCAGAGGGGGCGGCCACTACTCTGCCTATAATATATTACTGTGCACAAAATCACAAGATGGCTGCTCATTCTGTAAAATGTATTTAGTAAGCAGAGAAGATAGCATAGCAAGTTACAACACTGACCGGGTCAGACACAAAGTTTAACATCAGAGGAGGCGGCCACTACTCTGCCTGTAATATATTACTGTGCACAAAATCACAAGATGGCTGCTCATTCTGTAAAATGTATTTAGTAAGCAGAGAAGATAGCATAGCAAGTTACAACACTGACCGGGTCAGACACAAAGTTTAACATCAGAGGGGGCGGCCACTACTCTGCCTTATAATATATTACTGTGCACTGCAGTGTGCACAAAATCACAAGATGCCGGCTGCTCATTCTCTAAAATAAATTTATTAAGCAGAGAAGATGATGTCAGAGTCGCAACATTGACGGTCACTCACTCACACACAGACACTTAAAGTTTAACATCAGAGCAGAGGGGGGGGCGGCCACTACTCATCTCTGCCTTATAATATTTACTGCTCACAATAAATCATCACACGATTAGCTCAGGGCCAGGCAGGCTACACTCGCTACTTGGCTCAGTGACGTAACAGTCAGTCCCAAACAGGCAGGAGTGAGTGGCACTGACTGTTGTTCCCGTGCCGCCAGACTTCTCCTTTGTTGCGCATGTGCAGTGCACAGTACAGCAGGGCCAGGGAGTCAAGACCGGTGTTGATTGGCTGAGCCAGTCTCCCAGGGAAAATACGAGGCCTCATTATAGATGCCTCTTTAACACTTTTTTCAGCCGCGCTGCAGCTGCAAGTCACCACTTGGTGCTGCAGAGCGGCTAGTTATAAAAATACATGTAAAATATTGCAGAATAGAGAAAAAACAGAACCCAGTGCCTCTCTATTGCGCAATATTATAGAGTTAGAAATGTAAAAAAAAAAAAACATTTAACTTTTTTTTTTTTAATAAAACTATATATATTTTTTTCATTTGCCCCAAATGGCAGGTGCGGCAGTGCCTCACCTGACTCCTATGAGTGCACGTCACTACTGTATATACACATAATAACACATAAATATATCTGTATATACACATAATAACACATAAATATATCTGTATATACACATAGTAACACATAAATATATCTGTATATACACATAGTAACACATAAATATATATGTATATACACATAGTAACACATAAATATATATGTATATACACATAGTAACACATAAATATATCTGTATATACACATACTAACACATAAATATATATGTATATACACATAGTAACACATAAATATATATGTATATACACATACTAACACATAAATATATATGTATATACACATACTAACACATAAATATATATGTATATACACATACTAACACATAAATATATATGTATATACACATACTAACACATAAATATATATGTATATACACATAGTAACACATAAATATATATGTATATACACATACTAACACATAAATATATATGTATATACACATAGTAACACATAAATATATATGTATATACACATACTAACACATAAATATATATGTATATACACATACTAACACATAAATATATATGTATATACACATACTAACACATAAATATATATGTATATACACATAATAACACATAAATATATATGTATATACACATAGTAACACATAAATATATATGTATATACACATAGTAACACATAAATATATATGTATATACACATAATAACACATAAATATATATGTATATACACATAGTAACACATAAATATATATGTATATACACACAGTAACACATAAATATATATGTATATACACACAGTAACACATAAATATATATGTATATACACACAGTAACACATAAATATATATGTATATACACACAGTAACACATAAATATATATGTATATACACATAATAACACATAAATATATATGTATATACACATAGTAACAAATAAATATATATGTATATACACATAATAACACATAAATATATATGTATATACACATAGTAACACATAAATATATATGTATATACACATAATAACACATAAATATATATGTATATACACATAGTAACACATAAATATATATGTATATACACACAGTAACACATAAATATATATGTATATACACACAGTAACACATAAATATATATGTATATACACACAGTAACACATAAATATATATGTATATACACATAGTAACACATAAATATATCTGTATATACACATAATAACACATAAATATATATGTATATACACATAGTAACACATAAATAAATATATATGTATATACACATACTAACACATAAATATATATATATGTATATACACACAGTAACACACACACACACATATATATATAAGCATATACATATATATTTACAGTTTAAACACGGTCCCTATAGACTGCTATGTAAAGTACTTTTCAGCGCTGTTTTTTGGTAACACCCACACCTGCTCACTTTAACCTCTTATAACTGCTTTGTGCAGTTATTTAAAAATAAATAAAGATGGTCATAATTTTTCATTTTAAAAAGGGGAACACAACGCTTTATTTTGATGAAATTGGGGGACATTTATTTTATTAACCAGTGGTCTGACCTCTGGTTAATAAATTTGAGTACAAAGTGCTACAGCGAGCTTGCGGTAGCATTAAGCAGTCACTTGTAATGGCTGGTGATTTAACGTGCGCCCTTAAATGGACACATTTGCCCCTTTAATCTAGCCCAAAATAGTTTGGACTTGGATCCTAGGGACATTAATGCCTTTCATGTAACAAATGTGGCTTGGTTTACCAGTACAATTTGAGTTATAATTTATTTATGGAGAGGTCCATGGTAGGCCCCATAAGGGCTTTAGAAGGATTAACATACTTATGTACAGTGTATACAGTCTTCTTGCTTTGTGTTATCTGTTTATCCTACTGATCATTTTTGTTCACTCACAATTTTGACAAAATGAGGATTGTTTGATATTTGGGTTTGCAATGCATTCTTTTTTGTAGTCCTCTTTAAAACATAATTAAAATTAAACATGTTTCTAAATATTAAATGTGTGCAAGTGTCAAAGTTTGTATTGTTAGCAATGACTGTAATAAAAGCTGTATCAGAGGCATACACAAGTATTCTGTGCACACCCTCTGATTTCAAACACAACTCCTTAGAGATGTAATAGTGTTATTCTGTTTTCATTACAGAAGCCAATAGAAGCTGTCTAGCAATGTGTGGGGTGTGGTTATAGTTGTACACACCAGCATATCTGTGTATGTTGCTAAACAGTAATACATTTTCCTGCAAACCTAGGCCTAGTTTCCATTGATGTGGGAAAATGTGGAACTGGTGATAAAATTATCTATCTCCACTAAAGTCTATGGGGATTTTTTATGTTACCGACAGTTTACAAACTTTACCACCTCAATGGAATTTAAGCCATATTTGGAAAATTAATGAATATTAAAAAATAAAATGATTAAAATGTGAAAAGCAAATGTGCACATTCCATAATAATAAATTATTTACTAAATCATCTGTTTTTAATACAGTCTGTAAAATATACCTACTGGTAAATGTGTATTATATAAAATAAACAGTATATGTAATGATATTAAAAAAATGCAACACTCATGAGTGTGAAAAAATGTTTTCTGTTCATAAATACATTTAACACGTGCTATTATAATTGTTTAGTGAGGTATCACTTTAACCCCTTAATGACCAACGTCGTACCCTGTATGACATTAGTCGTTATGCCCTTAAGGACCAGCGATGTACCCTGTACGTCGCTGCAGTCCTGGGCTTCTCTCTGCCGCAATCTAGAAATAGATGTGCCACTTTTTGGCCCTCTCTGCATCGGCCAGCGCTTGCAATTTCTGACCTTGGATTGGATTCTGATTGGCTGATCATTTGAAGAAGAAGGTAGCTACGTAACAGTGGGGGGAGTTAGGCTGCCATATTTACATCATATTATAGAAGTTATTGACGATGATTACTAGGAGAAGCAAGTATGCAAGACAAAAGGGGTATGGTGCAGGCGGATCTTCATTTTTTATTTTTAAATATCGGATAATGTTATCTCGAGTGTTGACTGTCCCTTTAAGATGGCGGGACAATTGTGGGGTGGGAGGAGGGAAGAGAGCTGTTTGGGAGGGATCAGGGGGTGTGATGTGTCAGGTGGGAGGCTGATCTCTACACTAAAGCTAAAATTAACCCCACAAGCTCTCTACAAGCTCCCTACTTAACCCCTTTACTGCTGGGCATATTGCACGTGTGGTGCACAGTGGCATTTAGCAGCCTTCTAATTACCAAAAAGCAATGCCAAAGCCATATATGTCTGCTATTTCTGAACAAAGGGGATCCCAGAGAAGCATTTACAACCATTTGTGCCATGATTGCACAAGCTGTTTGGTAATAATTTTAGTGAGAAACCTAAAGTTTGTGAAAAAGTTAACAACTTTTTTTATTTGATCGCATTTGGCAGTGAAATGGTGGCATGAAATATACCAAAATGGGCCTAGATCAATACTTTGGGTTGTCTACTACACTAAAGCTAAAATTAACCCTACAAGCTCCCTCATTAACCCCTTCACTGCTGGGCATAATGCACGTGTGGTGCGCAGCTGCATTTAGCGGTATTCTAATTACCAAGAAGCAAAGCCAAATCCATATATGTCTGCTATTTCTGAACAAGGGAGATCCCAAAGAAGCATTTACAACCATTTGTGCCATAATTGCACAAGCTGTCTGTAAATATTTTCAGGGAGAAACCTAAAGTTTGTGAAAAAATTAACTATTTTTTTATTTGAATGATCTCATTTGGCAGTGAAATGGTGGCATGAAATATACCATAATGGGCCTAGATCAATACTTTGGGTTGTCTATTAAAAATATATATACATATCAAGGGATATTCAAGGATTCCTGAAAGATATCAGTGTCCCAATGTAACTAGCGCTAATTTTGAGGAAAAAAAATGGTTTGGAAATAGCAAAGTGCTACTTGTATTTATTGTCCTATAACTTTCAAAAAAGCAAAGAACGTGTAAACATTGGGTATTTCTAAACTCAGGACAAAATGTTTAAACTATTTAGCATGGATGTTTTTTGCTGGTTGTAGATGTGTAACAGATTTTGGGGGTCAAATTTAGAAAAAGTGTGTTTTTTTTTAAATTTTTTATCATATTTTATATTTTTTTTAATAGTAAATTATAAGATACTAGTCCTAAAGCCCGTTCACACGGGCCATTTTTTGCAGTACAGTGTTCCCACCCCTTGCTCTCTCCCTCCCCCTCTCTTTTGCTCTCTATCTCTCCCCCCTCTCTTTTGCTCTCTCTCTCTCCCCCCCTCTCTTTTGAGCTCTCTCCCCCCTCTCTTTTGAGCTCTCTCTCTCCCCCCTCTCTTTTGCGCTCTCTCTCTCCCCCTCTCTTTTGCGCTCTCTCTCTCCCCCTCTCTTTTGCGCTCTCTCTCTCCTCCATCTCTTTTGCGCTCTCTCTTCCCCATCTCTTTTGTGCTCTCTCCCCCTCTCTCTCTCCCCTCTCTTTTGTGCTCTCTCTCTCCCCTCTCTTTTGTGCTCTCTCTCTCCCCCTCTCTTTTGCGCTCTCTCCCCTCTCTTTTGCGCTCTCTCTCCCCCCTCTCTTTTGTGCTCTCTCCCCGCATCTCTTTTGCGCTCTCTCCCCCATCTCTTTTGCGCTCTCTCCCCCCCTCTCTTTTGCACTCTCTCTCCCCCCTCTCTTTTGTGCTCTCTCCCCCTCTCTTTTGTGCTCTCTCCCCCTCTCTTTTGCCCTCTTCCCCCTCTCTTTTGCGCTCTCTCTCTCCCCCCTCTTTTGTGCTCTCTCTCCCCCCCCCTCTTTTGCGCTCTCTCTCTTCCTCCTCTCTTTTGCGCTCTCTCTCTCCCCCATCTCTTTTGCGCTCTCTCCCCCCCATCTCTTTTGTGCTCTCTCCTCCCTCTCTCTCTCTTTTGTGCTCTCTCTCCCCCTCTTTTGCGCTCTCTCTCCCCCTCTCTTTTGCGCTCCCTCTCTCCTCCATATCTTTTGCGCTCTCTCTCCCCCATCTCTTTTGTGCTCTCTCTCTCCCCCCTCTTTTGTGCTCTCTCTCCCCCCCCCCTCTTTTGCGCTCTCTCTCTTCCTCCTCTCTTTTGCACTCTCTCTCTCCCCCATCTCTTTTGCGCTCTCTCCCCCCCATCTCTTTTGTGCTCTCTCCTCCCTCTCTCTCTCTTTTGTGCTCTCTCTCCCCCTCTTTTGCGCTCTCTCTCCCCCCCTCTTTTGCACTCTCTCTCTCTCACCCCCTCTCTTTTGCGCTCCCTCTCTCCTCCATATCTTTTGCGCTCTCTCTCCCCCATCTCTTTTGTGCTCTCTCTCTCCCCTCTCTTTTGCGCTCTCTCCCCCATTTCTCCCCTCTCTTTTGCATTCTCTCTCTCCCTCTCTCTTTTGCGCTCTCTCTCTCTCCCCTCTCTTTTGCGCTCTCTCCCCCACTCTCTTTTGCACTCTCCCCCCTCTCTTTTGCGCTCTCTCTCCCCCCTCTCTTTTGCGCTCTCTCTCCCCCTCTCTTTTGCGCTTTCTATCCCCCCCTCTCTTTTGTGCTCTCTCTCCCCCCTCTCTTTTGCGCTCTCTCTCCCCCCTCTCTTTTGCGCTCTCTCTCCCACGCCCCTTCATGGCCATTCACGTCCGACCACCCCCCCCTTCACGTGGGTCACGCCCTACCGCTCACGCCCGGTCACGCCCACTTCTGCCGCAGATCAGCTGCTGCTAGGGACTCAAAGGCCAGCATGACAGCTTTGGACAAACACACTTGGCCTTTTATATTATAGGATGATGAAATGATGGTATCTTTAGAAAGTCCATTTAACGGCAAGAAAAACTATATATAATATGTGTGTACAGTAATGAGTATACAAACGGTATATAATATGTGTGGGTACAGTAATGAGTATATAAACAGTATATAATATGTGTGGGTACAGTAATGAGTATATAAACGGTATATAATATGTGTGGGTACAGTAATGAGTATATAAACGGTATATAATATGTGTGGGTACAGTAAATGAGTATATAAACGGTATATAATATGTGTGGGTACAGTAAATGAGTATATAAACGGTATATAATATGTGTGTGTACAGTAAATGAGTATATAAACGGTATATAATATGTGCGGGTACAGTAAATGAGTATATAAACGGTATATAATATGTGTGGGTACAGTAATGAGTATATAAACAGTATATAATATGTGTGGGTACAGTAATGAGTATATAAACTGTATATAATATGTGTGTGTACAATAATGAGTATATAAACGGTATATAATATGTGTGGGTACAGTAAATAAGTATATAAACAGTATATAATATGTGTGGGTACAGTAATGAGTATATAAACGGTATATAATATGTGTGGGTACAGTAAATGAGTATATAAACGGTATATAATATGTGTGGGTACAGTAAATGAGTATATAAACGGTATATAATATGTGTGGGTACAGCAATGAGTATATAAACGGTATATAATATGTGTGGGCACAGTAAATGAGTATATAAACAGTATATAATATGTGTGAGTACAGTAATGAGTATATAAACGGTATATAATATGTGTGGGGTACAGTAAATGAGTATATAAATGGTATATAATATGTGTGGGTACAGTAATGAGTATATAAACGGTATACAATATGTGTGGGTACAGTAAATGAGTATATAAACGGTATATAATATGTGTGGGTACTGTAATGAGTATATAAACGGTATATAATATGTGTGGGTACAGTAATGAGTATATAATATGTGTGGGTACAGTAATGAGTATATAATATGTGTGGGTACAGTAAACGAGTATATAAACGTTATATAATATGTGTGGGTACAGTAAATGAGTATATAAACGGTATATAATATGTGTGGGTACAGTAAATGAGTAAATAAACTGTATATAATATGTGTGGGTACAGTAATGAGTAAATAAACGGTATATAATATGTGTGGGTACAGTAAATAAGTATATAAACGGTATATAATATGTGTGGGTACAGTAAATGAGTATATAAACAGTATATAATATGTGTGGGTACAGTAAATGAGTAAATAAACGGTATATAATATGTGTGGGTACAGTAATGAGTATATAAACGGTATATAATATGTGTGGGTACAGTAATGAGTATATAATATGTGTGTGTACAGTACATGAGTATATAAACGGTATATAATATGTGTGGGTACAGTAAATGAGTATATAAACGGTATATAATATGTGTGGGTACAGTAATGAGTATATAATATGTGTGGGTACAGTAATGAGTATATAATATGTGTGAGTACAGTAATGAGTATATAAACAGTATATAATATGTGTGGGTACAGTAATTTAGTATATAAACGGTATATAATATGTGTAGGTACAGTAAATGAGTATATAAACGGTATATAATATGTGTGGGTACAGTAAATGAGTAAATAAACGGTATATAATATGTGTGGGTACAGTAAATGAGTAAATAAACGGTATATAATATGTGTGGGTACAGTAATGAGTATATAAACGGTATATAATATGTGTGGGTACAGTAATGAGTATATAAACAGTATATAATATGTGTGGGTACAGTAATTTAGTATATAAACGGTATATAATATGTGTAGGTACAGTAAATGAGTATATAAACGGTATATAATATGTGTGGGTACAGTAAATGAGTAAATAAACGGTATATAATATGTGTGGGTACAGTAAATGAGTAAATAAACGGTATATAATATGTGTGGGTACAGTAATGAGTATATAAACGGTATATAATATGTGTGGGTACAGTAATGAGTATATAAACGGTATATAATATGTGTGGGTACAGTAATGAGTATATAAACAGTATATAATATGTGTGGGTACAGTAATTTAGTATATAAACGGTATATAATATGTGTAGGTACAGTAAATGAGTATATAAACGGTATATAATATGTGTGTGTACAGTAAATGAGTAAATAAACGGTATATAATATGTGTGGGTACAGTAAATGAGTAAATAAACGGTATATAATATGTGTGGGTACAGTAATGAGTATATAAACGGTATATAATATGTGTGGGTACAGTAATGAGTATATAATATGTGTGTGTACAGTACATGAGTATATAAACGGTATATAATATGTGTGGGTACAGTAAATGAGTATATAAACGGTATATAATATGTGTGGGTACAGTAAATGAGTAAATAAACTGTATATAATATGTGTGGGTACAGTAATGAGTAAATAAACGGTATATAATATGTGTGGGTACAGTAAATAAGTATATAAACGGTATATAATATGTGTGGGTACAGTAAATGAGTATATAAACGGTATATAATATGTGTGGGTACAGTAAATGAGTAAATAAACTGTATATAATATGTGTGGGTACAGTAATGAGTAAATAAACGGTATATAATATGTGTGGGTACAGTAATGAGTATATAAACGGTATATAATATGTGTGGGTACAGTAAATGAGTATATAAACGGTATATAATATGTGTGTGTACAGTAATGAGTATATAAACGGTATATAATATGTGTGGGTACAGTAATGAGTATATAAACGGTATATAATATGTGTGGGTACAGTAATGAGTATATAAACGGCATATAATATGCGTGTGTACAGTAAATGAGTATATAAATGGTATATAATATGTGTGAGTACAGTAAATGAGTATATAAACGGTATATAATATGTGTGGGTACAGTAATGAGTATATAAACTGTATATAATATTTGTGGGTACAGTAAATGAGTATATAAACGGTATATAATATGTGTGGGTACAGTAATGAGTATATAAACGGTATATAATATGTGTGTGTACAGTAAATGAGTATATAAACGGTATATAATATGTGTGGGTACAGTAAATGAGTATATTAACGGTATATAATATGTGTCGGTACAGTAAATGAGTATATAAACGGTATATAATATGTGTGGGTACAGTAATGAGTATATAAACGGTATATAATATGTGTGGGTACAGTAAATGAGTATATAAACAGTATATAATATGTGTGTGTACAGTAATGAGTATATAAACGGTATATAATGTGTGGGTACAGTAAATGAGTATATAAACGGTATATAATATGTGTGGGTACAGTAATGAGTATATAAACGGTATATAATATGTGTGGGTACAGTAATGAGTATATAAACTGTATATAATATGTGTGGGTACAGTAAATGAGTATATAAACGGTATATAATATGTGTGAGTACAGTAATGATTATATAAACGGTATATAATATGTGTGGGTACAGTAAATAAGTATATAAACAGTATATAATATGTGTGTGTACAGTAATGAGTATATAAACGGTATATAATATGTGTGAGTACAGTAATGAGTATATAAACGGTATATAATATGTGTGAGTACAGTAATGAGTATATAAACAGTATATAATATGTGTGAGTACAGTAAATGAGTATATAAACGGTATATAATATGTGTGGGTACAGTAAATGAGTATATAAACGGTATATAATATGTGTGGGTACAGTAATGAGTATATAAACGGTATATAATATGTGTGGGTACAGTAAATGAGTATATAAACAGTATATAATATGTGTGGGTACAGTAATGAGTATATAAACGGTATATAATATGTTTGCATACAGTAAATGAGTATATAAACTGTATATAATATGTGTGGGTACAGTAAATGAGTATATAAACTGTATATAATATGTGTGTGTACAGTAAATGAGTATATAAACGGTATATAATATGTGTGTGTACAGTAATGAGTATATAAACGGTATATAATATGTGTGGGTACAGTAAATGAGTATATAAACGGTATATAATATGTGTGGGTACAGTAAATAAGTATATAAACGGTATATAATATGTGTGGGTACAGTAAATGAGTATATAAACTGTATATAATATGTGTGGGTACAGTAAATGAGTATATAAACGGTATATAATATGTGTGGGTACAGTAATGAGTATATAAACAGTATATAATATGTGTGGGTACAGTAAATGAGTATATAAACGGTATATAATGTGTGTGGGTACAGTAATGAGTATATAAACAGTATATAATATGTGTGGGTACAGTAAATGAGTATATAAACGGTATATAATATGTGTGGGTACAGTAATGAGTATATAAATGGTATATAATATGTGTGGGTACAGTAAATGAGTATATAAACGGTATATAATATGCGTGGGTACAGTAAATGAGTATATAAACGGTATATAATATGTGTGGGTACAGTAATGAGTATATAAACTGTATATAATATGTGTGGGTACAGTAAATGAGTATATAAACAGTATATAATATGTGTGGGTACAGTAAATGAGTATATAAACGGTATATAATAGTAAATGAGTATATAAAACACTGAGCTGTTGTTCGTTCCTGGTAGAGCGCTTCTCTCTTTGTATGCAAATTATTATGACCCTGGGGAAGTCTCCCTATGGGTGATGGGGGAAACCAGACGTGGACTCCTTGCTCAGTGTGCTTAGAGGAATGTGGCTGCACCTCACTGACGAGGCCCATAGGAGGCCGAAACGATCATCTGGGGTTGTCATGTTCCTTGTTCAGAGGAGAATTGCCTGGTATTTCGGGGCTGGACTGACCTTACTTGGCGGGATCAGACTGATATACTTCAGGAAAGTTTTCTTCTGTGAAAAGCACACTGGTCTAAAAGAGGCTGCTTCCGGGTGGTAAATCGCCATAGAACAAGCCACTGAGCTGTTGTTCGTTCCTGGTAGAGCGCTTCTCTCTTTGTATGCAAATTATTATGACCCTGGGGAAGTCTCCCTATGGGTGATGGGGGAAACCAGACGTGGACTCCTTGCTCAGTGTGCTTAGAGGAATGTGGCTGCACCTCACTGACGAGGCCCATAGGAGGCCGAAACGATCGTCTGGGGTTGTCATGTTCCTTGTTCAGAGGAGAATTGCCTGGTATTTCGGGGCTGGACTGACCTTACTTGGCGGGATCAGACTGATATAGTTCAGGAAAGTTTTCTTCTGTGAAAAGCACACTGGTCTAAAAGAGGCTGCTTCCGGGTGGTAAATCGCCATAGAACAAGCCACTGAGCTGTTGTTCGTTCCTGGTAGAGCGCTTCTCTCTTTGTATGCAAATTATTATGACCCTGGGGAAGTCTCCCTATGGGTGATGGGGGAAACCAGACGTGGACTCCTTGCTCAGTGTGCTTAGAGGAATGTGGCTGCACCTCACTGACGAGGCCCATAGGAGGCCGAAACGATCGTCTGGGGTTGTCATGTTCCTTGTTCAGAGGAGAATTGCCTGGTATTTCGGGGCTGGACTGACCTTACTTGGCGGGATCAGACTGATATACTTCAGGAAAGTTTTCTTCTGTGAAAAGCACACTGGTCTAAAAGAGGCTGCTTCCGGGTGGTAAATCGCCATAGAACAAGCCACTGAGCTGTTGTTCGTTCCTGGTAGAGCGCTTCTCTCTTTGTATGCAAATTATTATGACCCTGGGGAAGTCTCCCTATGGGTGATGGGGGAAACCAGACGTGGACTCCTTGCTCAGTGTGCTTAGAGGAATGTGGCTGCACCTCACTGACGAGGCCCATAGGAGGCCGAAACGATTGTCTGGGGTTGTCATGTTCCTTGTTCAGAGGAGAATTGCCTGGTATTTCGGGGCTGGACTGACCTTACTTGGCGGGATCAGACTGATATACTTCAGGAAAGTTTTCTTCTGTGAAAAGCACACTGGTCTAAAAGAGGCTGCTTCCGGGTGGTAAATCGCCATAGAACAAGCCACTGAGCTGTTGTTCGTTCCTGGTAGAGCGCTTCTCTCTTTGTATGCAAATTATTATGACCCTGGGGAAGTCTCCCTATGGGTGATGGGGGAAACCAGACGTGGACTCCTTGCTCAGTGTGCTTAGAGGAATGTGGCTGCACCTCACTGACGAGGCCCATAGGAGGCCGAAACGATCATCTGGGGTTGTCATGTTCCTTGTTCAGAGGAGAATTGCCTGGTATTTCGGGGCTGGACTGACCTTACTTGGCGGGATCAGACTGATATACTTCAGGAAAGTTTTCTTCTGTGAAAAGCACACTGGTCTAAAAGAGGCTGCTTCCGGGTGGTAAATCGCCATAGAACAAGCCACTGAGCTGTTGTTCGTTCCTGGTAGAGCGCTTCTCTCTTTGTATGCAAATTATTATGACCCTGGGGAAGTCTCCCTATGGGTGATGGGGGAAACCAGACGTGGACTCCTTGCTCAGTGTGCTTAGAGGAATGTGGCTGCACCTCACTGACGAGGCCCATAGGAGGCCGAAACGATCGTCTGGGGTTGTCATGTTCCTTGTTCAGAGGAGAATTGCCTGGTATTTCGGGGCTGGACTGACCTTACTTGGCGGGATCAGACTGATATACTTCAGGAAAGTTTTCTTCTGTGAAAAGCACACTGGTCTAAAAGAGGCTGCTTCCGGGTGGTAAATCGCCATAGAACAAGCCACTGAGCTGTTGTTCGTTCCTGGTAGAGCGCTTCTCTCTTTGTATGCAAATTATTATGACCCTGGGGAAGTCTCCCTATGGGTGATGGGGGAAACCAGACGTGGACTCCTTGCTCAGTGTGCTTAGAGGAATGTGGCTGCACCTCACTGACGAGGCCCATAGGAGGCCGAAACGATCGTCTGGGGTTGTCATGTTCCTTGTTCAGAGGAGAATTGCCTGGTATTTCGGGGCTGGACTGACCTTACTTGGCGGGATCAGACTGATATACTTCAGGAAAGTTTTCTTCTGTGAAAAGCACACTGGTCTAAAAGAGGCTGCTTCCGGGTGGTAAATCGCCATAGAACAAGCCACTGAGCTGTTGTTCGTTCCTGGTAGAGCGCTTCTCTCTTTGTATGCAAATTATTATGACCCTGGGGAAGTCTCCCTATGGGTGATGGGGGAAACCAGACGTGGACTCCTTGCTCAGTGTGCTTAGAGGAATGTGGCTGCACCTCACTGACGAGGCCCATAGGAGGCCGAAACGATTGTCTGGGGTTGTCATGTTCCTTGTTCAGAGGAGAATTGCCTGGTATTTCGGGGCTGGACTGACCTTACTTGGCGGGATCAGACTGATATACTTCAGGAAAGTTTTCTTCTGTGAAAAGCACACTGGTCTAAAAGAGGCTGCTTCCGGGTGGTAAATCGCCATAGAACAAGCCACTGAGCTGTTGTTCGTTCCTGGTAGAGCGCTTCTCTCTTTGTATGCAAATTATTATGACCCTGGGGAAGTCTCCCTATGGGTGATGGGGGAAACCAGACGTGGACTCCTTGCTCAGTGTGCTTAGAGGAATGTGGCTGCACCTCACTGACGAGGCCCATAGGAGGCCGAAACGATCATCTGGGGTTGTCATGTTCCTTGTTCAGAGGAGAATTGCCTGGTATTTCGGGGCTGGACTGACCTTACTTGGCGGGATCAGACTGATATACTTCAGGAAAGTTTTCTTCTGTGAAAAGCACACTGGTCTAAAAGAGGCTGCTTCCGGGTGGTAAATCGCCATAGAACAAGCCACTGAGCTGTTGTTCGTTCCTGGTAGAGCGCTTCTCTCTTTGTATGCAAATTATTATGACCCTGGGGAAGTCTCCCTATGGGTGATGGGGGAAACCAAACGTGGACTCCTTGCTCAGTGTGCTTAGAGGAATGTGGCTGCACCTCACTGACGAGGCCCATAGGAGGCCGAAACGATCGTCTGGGGTTGTCATGTTCCTTGTTCAGAGGAGAATTGCCTGGTATTTCGGGGCTGGACTGACCTTACTTGGCGGGATCAGACTGATATACTTCAGGAAAGTTTTCTTCTGTGAAAAGCACACTGGTCTAAAAGAGGCTGCTTCCGGGTGGTAAATCGCCATAGAACAAGCCACTGAGCTGTTGTTCGTTCCTGGTAGAGCGCTTCTCTCTTTGTATGCAAATTATTATGACCCTGGGGAAGTCTCCCTATGGGTGATGGGGGAAACCAGACGTGGACTCCTTGCTCAGTGTGCTTAGAGGAATGTGGCTGCACCTCACTGACGAGGCCCATAGGAGGCCGAAACGATCGTCTGGGGTTGTCATGTTCCTTGTTCAGAGGAGAATTGCCTGGTATTTCGGGGCTGGACTGACCTTACTTGGCGGGATCAGACTGATATACTTCAGGAAAGTTTTCTTCTGTGAAAAGCACACTGGTCTAAAAGAGGCTGCTTCCGGGTGGTAAATTGCCATAGAACAAGCCACTGAGCTGTTGTTCGTTCCTGGTAGAGCGCTTCTCTCTTTGTATGCAAATTATTATGACCCTGGGGAAGTCTCCCTATGGGTGATGGGGGAAACCAGACGTGGACTCCTTGCTCAGTGTGCTTAGAGGAATGTGGCTGCACCTCACTGACGAGGCCCATAGGAGGCCGAAACGATCGTCTGGGGTTGTCATGTTCCTTGTTCAGAGGAGAATTGCCTGGTATTTCGGGGCTGGACTGACCTTACTTGGCGGGATCAGACTGATATACTTCAGGAATGTTTTCTTCTGTGAAAAGCACACTGGTCTAAAAGAGGCTGCTTCCGGGTGGTAAATCGCCATAGAACAAGCCACTGAGCTGTTGTTCGTTCCTGGTAGAGCGCTTCTCTCTTTGTATGCAAATTATTATGACCCTGGGGAAGTCTCCCTATGGGTGATGGGGGAAACCAGACGTGGACTCCTTGCTCAGTGTGCTTAGAGGAATGTGGCTGCACCTCACTGACGAGGCCCATAGGAGGCCGAAACGATCGTCTGGGGTTGTCATGTTCCTTGTTCAGAGGAGAATTGCCTGGTATTTCGGGGCTGGACTGACCTTACTTGGCGGGATCAGACTGATATACTTCAGGAAAGTTTTCTTCTGTGAAAAGCACACTGGTCTAAAAGAGGCTGCTTCCGGGTGGTAAATCGCCATAGAACAAGCCACTGAGCTGTTGTTCGTTCCTGGTAGAGCGCTTCTCTCTTTGTATGCAAATTATTATGACCCTGGGGAAGTCTCCCTATGGGTGATGGGGAAACCAGACGTGGACTCCTTGCTCAGTGTGCTTAGAGGAATGTGGCTGCACCTCACTGACCAGGCCCATAGGAGGCCGAAACGATCGTCTGGGGTTGTCATGTTCCTTGTTCAGAGGAGAATTGCCTGGTATTTCGGGGCTGGACTGACCTTACTTGGCGGGATCAGACTGATATACTTCAGGAAAGTTTTCTTCTGTGAAAAGCACACTGGTCTAAAAGAGGCTGCTTCCGGGTGGTAAATCGCCATAGAACAAGCCACTGAGCTGTTGTTCGTTCCTGGTAGAGCGCTTCTCTCTTTGTATGCAAATTATTATGACCCTGGGGAAGTCTCCCTATGGGTGATGGGGGAAACCAGACGTGGACTC
This sequence comes from Bombina bombina, assembly GCF_027579735.1. NCBI lineage: Eukaryota > Metazoa > Chordata > Amphibia > Anura > Bombinatoridae > Bombina > Bombina bombina. The sequence goes on along the minus strand of NC_069503.1, from coordinate 15,526,557 downwards.
CTTGCTCAGTGTGCTTAGAGGAATGTGGCTGCACCTCACTGACGAGGCCCATAGGAGGCCGAAACGATCGTCTGGGGTTGTCATGTTCCTTGTTCAGAGGAGAATTGCCTGGTATTTCGGGGCTGGACTGACCTTACTTGGCGGGATCAGACTGATATAGTTCAGGAAAGTTTTCTTCTGTGAAAAGCACACTGGTCTAAAAGAGGCTGCTTCCGGGTGGTAAATCGCCATAGAACAAGCCACTGAGCTGTTGTTCGTTCCTGGTAGAGCGCTTCTCTCTTTGTATGCAGTATATAATATGTGTAGGTACAGTAAATGAGTATATAAACGGTATATAATATGTGTGGGTACAGTAAATGAGTATATAAACGGTATATAATATGTGTGAGTACAGTAATGAGTATATAAACGGTATATAATATGTGTGGGTACAGTAATTTAGTATATAAACGGTATATAATATGTGTAGGTACAGTAAATGAGTATATAAACGGTATATAATATGTGTGGGTACAGTAAATGAGTATATATACGGTATATAATATGTGTGTGTACAGTAATGAGTATATAAACGGTATATAATATGTGTGTGAGTACAGTAATGAGTATATAAACGGTATATAATATGTGTGGGTACAGTAAATGAGTATATAAACGGTATATAATATGTGTGGGTACAGTAATGAGTATATAAACGGTATATAATATGTGTGGGTACAGTAAATGAGTATATAAACGGTATATAATATGTGTGTGTACAGTAATGAGTATATAAACGGTATATAATATGTGTGGGTACAGTAAATGAGTATATAAACGGTATATAATATGTGTGGGTACAGTAAATGAGTATATAGACGGTATATAATATGTGTGGGTACAGTGAATGAGTATATAAATGGTATATAATATGTGTGGGTACAGTAAATGAGTATATAAACAGTATATAATATGTGTGTGTACAGTAATGAGTATATAAACGGTATATAATATGTGTGGGTACAGTAAATGAGTATATAAACGGTATATAATATGTGTGAGTACAGTAATGAGTATATAAACGGTATATAATATGTGCGGGTACAGTAAATGAATATATAAACGGTATATAATATGTGTGGGTACAGTAAATGAGTAAGAGGAAAATTACAGCTAAACACAAACACCGCAGAAATTTAAAAATAGCCCTTGTCCTTAAGGGAAGGAAATTGAAAAATGGCCTTGTCCTTAAGGGGTTAAAATAAGCTTGTATACAAGTAATGAGCCTTGTATGCTCTTAATGAGTGTTCAATTACATATAATAGCAATAGTTTTTAAACCATATATGGTGATAAATAATGGGGAATTCAATTATTGAATCATTACATCTCAATAATTGTTCACTGCAACGTCGCCCCCTGCAGACTTACGGCCAATTGGCCGCCAGCAGGGGGTGTCAATCAACCCGATCGGACTCGATCAGGTTGAATTGTTTTCGATTCCTGTCCGCCTCATCAGAGCAGACGGACAGGGAGGGTTATGGAATAGCGGTCTTTGTGACCGCTGCTTCATAACTACTTCAGACTCGCCAGAAACACGGGCCGATAGATAGGCCCAACAGTATTAAACAATTGTTAAGACTTAATTATTCAAATACTGTATTAACCATTGATTAAAACCATATATGGTAATCAACAGATATCTTTTTAAACAATTGTTAAGATTTAAAGGGACATTAAACACTAAATACATGCTAGATAGAATGATGCATTCAAAGAAAAGATTAGTCCATGACTAACATGTAGATGCATTTTTTAAAGTTTAATTAGTTGTTTAAAAAGTGACAAAATAAGTGTAAAGTTTTAGTGCCTATAAAACACTGGGAGCTGCCATGTTGTAACTTGTGTTACCTTCTCTGCTGTGGCCAATTAGGATCAGTTATAAATAGGTCACTAGAGTGTGCAGCCAATGGTTGTGCTGGATTTAACAGTGTTCTGCACTTCCATTTCTAACAGGAACTGAAAAGCTCACAATTTCAGAATGGAATTACAGGCAAAGAGGACAAAATAAATAATGAAAGTATATTGCACAGTTGTTTTATTATATACAGTTTATCATTTTATATTACCATCTCAAAGTGTTTAATGTCCCTTTAAGGATTCAATTAGAATTGCAACCTTTAGTTACAACCATATATGGGTGTGTAAGAGCAAAATAAGTATCATTGCCGGCATAAAAGCCTTTTTCTAACTCATAACTTACCAGGCAATCACATATTTAAAACATAAGTTAAAGAAAGGAGTCCTTTAATCAGAGAAGGAAAATGTAATTGTGAGGGTTGAGGGTATGTGTGGAATTTAGAATGCAGGAACAGATACACAGAACAAATTAAACTCTTTTTATGAAAGATTTACTGAGTAGCAGAAACAAAGTCACTGGTACTGTAACTGACACAGACACCTCTCTCTCTCTCTCTCTCTCTCTCTCTCTCTGTGTAACTGACACAGACACCCCTCTCTCTCTCTCTCTCTCTCTCTCTGTGTAACTGACACGGACACCTCTCTCTCTCTCTCTCTCTGTGTAACTGACACAGACACCCCTCTCTCTCTCTCTCTCTCTCTCTCTCTCTCTCTCTCTCTCTCTCTCTCTCTCTCTCTCTCTGTGTAACTGACACAGACACCCCTCTCTCTCTCTCTCTCTCTCTCTCTCTGTGTAACTGACACAGACACCCCTCTCTCTCTCTCTCTCTCTCTGTGTAACTGACACGGACACCCCTCTCTCTCTCTCTCTCTCTCTCTCTCTGTGTAACTGACATGGACACCCCTCTCTCTCTCTTTGTGTAACTGACATGGACACCCCTCTCTCTCTCTCTCTCTCTCTCTCTGTGTAACTGACACAGACACCCCTCTCTCTCTCTCTCTCTCTCTCTCTCTCTCTGTGTAACTGACACAGACACCCCTCTCTCTCTCTCTGTGTAACTGACACGGACACCCCTCTCTCTCTCTCTGTGTAACTGGCACGGACACCCCTCTCTCTCTCTCTCTCTCTCTCTCTCTCTCTCTCTGTGTAACTGACACAGACACCCCTCTCTCTCTCTCTCTCTCTCTCTCTCTCTCTGTGTAACTGACACAGACACCCCTCTCTCTCTCTCTCTCTCTCTCTCTCTCTGTAACTGACACAGACACCCCTCTCTCTCTCTCTCTCTCTGTGTAACTGACACAGACACCTCTCTCTCTCTCTCTCTCTGTGTGTGTGTAACTGACACAGACACCTCTCTCTCTCTCTCTCTCTCTCTGTGTAACTGACACAGACACCCCTCTCTCTCTCTCTCTCTCTCTCTCTGTGTGTAACTGACACAGACACCCCTCTCTCTCTCTCTCTCTCTCTCTCTCTCTCTGTGTAACTGACACAGACACCTCTCTCTCTCTCTCTCTCTCTCTCTGTGTAACTGACACAGACACCCCTCTCTCTCTCTCTCTCTCTCTCTCTCTCTCTCTGTGTAACTGACACAGACACCCCTCTCTCTCTCTCTCTCTCTCTGTGTAACTGACACAGACACCTCTCTCTCTCTCTCTCTCTCTCTCTCTCTCTCTCTGTGTAACTGACACAGACACACCTCTCTCTCTCTCTCTCTCTCTCTCTCTCTGTGTAACTGACACAGACACACCTCTCTCTCTCTCTCTCTCTCTCTCTCTCTCTCTGTGTAACTGAAACAGACACCTCTCTCTCTCTCTCTGTGTAACTGACACAGACATCTCTCTCTCTCTCTCTCTCTCTCTCTCTCTCTCTCAGTATTTCTGTCTGTAGTGTGCTCTATAGACAGTAAGCTTACGAGTGGAGTGAGTGTTTCCTGATGAACCTAATCAGGGCAGTGAGTCTGTGTGAGGGAGCTGATCTAAAGGTTACTGGAATACAATCTTTTTGGAGATAATACAGGATTATAAATTTGACGATGAAAACAAGATGCTGCTGAACTTCTAAGCTACAGGCTGAGAATTAAGGTAACTTTCTGAATTTTTACTGGATATAATACAATACAATTCTACTTCTACTTGGAAAACCTAGAATCTACTCATATAGAGAGTAAAAGTCTCAACTAAATACTATTACCACCTCTATACCCTGGGACAAGAGAAATATCACATCCTTTTAATGCATGGAAACGAGTCTTCTACAACTTAGAATCCAAATTAAATATTAACAAGATCTAAAGATTACCGGAATACAATATTTTTGGATATCATAGCTGGTTTATATCACTTTTACTTTGGATTAAACAAACATATATTTTGAATATCTAAACAATAATGCTGCACAGAAAATGTTCCCTGGGAACAGCAAGACCCTGGATTACCTTTTACCAAGTGACCAGGAATGCTATGAAATTATATACCCAGAGGACCTCAAAACTGGAGAAGCCCAAAAAGGATTTAAAGAAAACATCCTTATCAACAACCCTGAACTACTTATCGCTGATTATTCTTATAGAGACCAAAAAAAGCACAAAACCAACTTATTATTTCATACAGAGCAAAAAGATGCCTGGCACCAAACCTTACGGGAAAACTATTAACATTCAAAAAAAGGGAAATGGGAACGCAAGACAGATCATTGTACACGATGGAGAAGACTGTGAAAATACGCTTTATACAATAAATATATATAATAACGGCACAGTAATGATACAAGGAAGCGCATCCTGCCTGGATTTATTTGAAACACAGTTCAAAACACTGAAACAGAAAAGCTTGGTGAATAGAGAACTCGCTAATAGGGAAGAAGAACTAAATAAAACCTCATCAGATATTGGCCTAAATTTAACAAAGTCTGGCGGACCTGATCCGACAGTGCGGATCAGGTCCGCCAGACCTTGCTGAATGGGGAGAGCAATACGCTCTCCGTATTCAGCATTACACCAGCAGCTCACAAGAGCTGCTGGTGCAACGCCGCCCCCTGCAGACTCGCGGCCAATTGGCCGCCAGCAGGGGGGTGTCAATCAACCCAATCGTACTCGACCTGGTTGGCAGAAAGAACCACAAGCAGGGACCCTGTCTGCTCAAGCGAAAACACCCAAAGACCAGACACAGCCCCCTGCCAAGCAACAACAGACTACAACCCAGGGCAGAGCAGAAAACCAAGCAAAGCAGCTGGCCAGTGTACTGGGGGCCACTAAGGAAATCCCTGAGAAACCACTACAGAATCTTACAAAAAATAAACCAGAAGAGCACACAAGGCAAACCCCTGAAACAGATGTTCTCATCTTAATGGATTAAAATGGCAAATACCTAGATGGAAAGTGCCTCTTCCCTGGTAAGAGAGTTCTCCAGTAGAAATGTGTAAACACAGAAAAAACAAAAGAGAGAATTCTAAACTCAAGCTTTAATAACCCAAAATATATAATCATCCACACTGGCTCAAATGAACTGCAAGATCCAGGGAAATATATGAATGCAATGGAAGACCTAATAACTATCACAAGAAATAAATTCCCACTAACAAAAATCATCCTTTTTAGTCTATTACCAAGGAGTGACATAGTGATAGTGTCCAAAATGCCAATATGCAACTAAATGCTTTTGTTTAAACCCCAAAGATAATGGTGGCCCAACACCATAACATTAACTGTACACACTTATATGATCGAGTACATCTGATCACACGGGGGGTACGTACTGTATGTTTGCCAAAAATCTAAAAGATACAACACTGGAGCGCAACATACTTACTTCACATTTAGAGAGACCCCCCCCCCCCCCCCCCCCCCCGGATAATAACAGGGATAGAACAACTACACACTGGAGTGGGTACTCACATACATGGAATAAAAGTAAAATATCCTTGATACCTTCCAATGGACGGTACAGAGAGAACCTACAGGCCCCTAACAACAGCCAATACAGTGCCCACTACAGAGACTTCCAGAGAAATAGAAGGCAAAATACGCAGGCAGACTCAGAACTTAGGGAAATTCGAGAACTACTCCATGCACTATATGAAAAGCTTTAGAAACAAACCAGAATATCACAAATGAACTGTAAGAGAAAAAAAGAAAAAACACCTTAATTCTCACAGCCTGAATGCTTAATTAGCACACTATATACTGAACACAAGATGAACAGTCTCACAATCATCATCTGGAATATACAAGGACTCACTTCCTTCACCTTTGGAGACAAAATCAGAGGACTCACTTCCTTCACCTTTGGAGACAAAATCAGAGGACTCACTTCCTTCACCTTTGGAGACAAAATCAGAGATCCTGATTTTTAACAAAACATAAGAAACCATGATATTATCTTGTTACAGGAGACATGGCAAGATAAAAGCACAGCATCATCTTGCCCTATGGACTATAAAGAGTTAATAATTCCTGCAACAACAAAACATAAAAGAGGAGGGAGACTCTCGGGTGGGTTATTAGTGTGGTACAAAGAGAGTCTCAAACCATTTATCACCCCAGTGAAGAGAGGTGCAACACATCTGTGGATACAAATATCAAAGAACATCTCACCACGGGAATCACCATATTATGACCCAGAATACATCAATACACTGCAGGGGGAGATCTCAAACTTTCAAACAAAAGGACAAATTATGCTAATCGGAGACATGAATGCTCGCACAAGCAATGCAAAGGACTATAACAGCTATGATAAAATAATAAACACACATGGGAAAAAACTCCTTGATGTTTGTAAAAGATTAGGTCTGTACATTGTAAATGGAAGGGTAACAGGAGACAGGCTGGGAAGTTTTACATTTAACTCTTCAAGAGGTAAAAGTGGCATTGACTATGTGATCACAGACCTGGACATCAGAAAGATAAATTCCCTGATAGTAAGACCCCAGTCCTACCTATCAGACCATAACCAAATTGTCCTACACATTAATAGTTCAAAGAAAATCCCAACGTGGAAAGCCAGGAAATATCTGTACAGAATGCCCCCTAATTACCTGTGGTCCCAACAAAGTAAGGAAATCTTTATGTACAGCTTGGGAACTGAGGAGATAACTAATCAAATTAATGCTTTCATTAATAGAAGCTACAGTTATACTCCATATGACACAAATAAAGCAACGAATGATTTAACAACTATTCTCCATAGAGCAGCAAACAAATCCCTTAAACTGTCAGACAAAAGACAAAGGAAAAATAACAATAAAAGTGATTGGTTTGATAAAGAATGTGCAGCCTTAAGACTTGAGGTGAGAACATTATCAAACCTTAAACACAGAGAACCACTGCGAGAGGATCTGAGGTGCACATATAACCGTAAACTAAAAGACTACAAAACTACCCTAAAAAGCAAGAAAATAAACCACCTAAAAAAACACTTTCCTAACTTCAAGAATCAACAGATAATAATTCCTTTTGGAGTTTGTGGAAAAAATTCACCTCAAAAGCCACTGGGCATATTCCAATCCAAGATGGTGACTTATGGACAGATTATTTTCAAACATTATACAAAGATCTAAAACCTAATAAGCTCAGTACGTCACAAAAAGAAACTCGTGAAAAACTGTTAAATTTAGAAGATGTAATAAAGAACTAGTAAACTCCTCTAGACTTCCCCTTTACACTACAGGAAGTTGCAGAAGGCATAAGGGCATTAAAACCAAGAAAAGCTTGTGGATCTGACCAAATACTAAATGAGATGCTGATTCACAGCAGCCCACAGCTCCAAGAGGCTCTCAAAAAACTGTTTAATATCATCTTACAATCAGGGCACTTCCCAGAAACATGGACAGAAGGTCTGGTTACCCCAATCCACAAACATGGGGATCTAACTGACCCAAATAACTACAGGGGAGTCTGTGTAAACAGCAATGTGAGCAAACTCTTCTGCACAATCCTGAACCAGAGAATATTAAAATTTCTAATAGACAGCAGAACCCTGCACATGAGTCAGATAGGTTTCCTCCCTAAACAAAGAACCACAGACCACATCTTCACATTACAAGCTATCACTAACAAGTATGTGAAAAGCTCACCATCAGGGAAGGTGTTTGCATGTTTTGTGGACTTCAAAAAAGGATTTGACTCAATCTGGCACCAGGACTATATATGAAACTGCTGCAAAGTGGAATTGGTGGGAAGATATATGACATAATAAAGACCATGTATTCATCCCTCAAATGTAAAGCAAAAATAAACAAACTACAAACAAAGAGCTTTGAACAAAAGAGAGGTGTCAGCAGTGGGTTTGCAAGAAAAACTAGACATACTGCATGTCATGGGCAATGGAAGTGAATATGGAAAAAACTAAAGTCATGATTTTCCAGAAAAAGACCCAGAATCTCCAGCAAAAACTAAAATTCCTATTGTTCTCTAAAGAGGTAGAGCACTTATTAAATTATACCTATCTTGGGCTTACACTGAGTGCATCAGGAAGCTTTAAACTGGGCATCAAAACACTGCAAGAAAAAGCCCTTAGAGCCTTCCATGCATTCAAGAAGCCGCTAGTCAGTGTAAACCCTCCTACAGAACCTAGTACTTAAAGGGACAGTCTAAACCCTCCTACAGAACTGTTACTTAAGGTATTTGAAAGCACCATTGTACCAATCCTGCTGTATGGCTGTGAGGTCTGGGGCCCAACACTGACCCAGAACTACCGAGAATGGGACAAAACTCTCACAGAAATTGCACATCTCCAATTCTGTAAATATGCACTGCGGGTACACAGAAGCGCCCCTAGCAATGGGTGCAGAGCAGAGCTGGGAAGATTCCCATTGTTGCTACCAATGCAAAAACGGGTGTACAAATTCTGGTGTCACCTCACAAATAGTGACACAAGCACACTTTACCACCAAGCACTCTGTGACCCAGCATCAAAAGCATTTAGAGAATATACATCAGACCTGCAAAACCACATCAGCAAAAGCACAGCCCATGAGAGAGTGTCACCAAACACCTTACAAACAGCTCTGAAGGAGAGGTACACTGGGCACTGGGAGGTACAGACTGGGTAACAGAACAAGAGGGAGTGTTACAGGTCACTACAGAGAGAGTACAGACTAGCTGAGTATCTCACATGTGTCACCAAACACCTTACACACAGCTCTGAAGGAGAGGTACACTGGGCACTGGGAGGTACAGACTGGGTAACAGAACAAGAGGGAGTGTTACAGGTCACTACAGGGAGAGCACAGACTAGCTGAGTATCTCACGTGTGTCACTAAACACTTTACACACAGCTCTGAAGGAGAGGTACACTGGGAGGTACAGACTGGGTAACAGAACAAGAGGAAGTGTTACAGGTCACTACAGAGAGAGTACAGACTAGCTGAGTATCTCACATGTGTCACTAAACACCTTACACACAGCTCTGAAGGAGAGGTACACTGGGTACTGGGAGGTACAGATAGGGTAACAGAACAAGAGGAAGTGTTACAGGTCACTACAGAGAGTACAGACTAGCTGAGTATCTCACGTGTGTCACCAAACACCTTACACACAGCTCTGAAGGAGAGGTACACTGGGCACTGGGGGGTACAGACTGGGTAACAGAACAAGAGGGAGTGTTACAGGTCACTACAGAGAGAGTACAGACTAGCTGAGTATCTCACGTGTGTCACTAAACACCTTACACACAGCTCTGAAGGAGAGGTACACTGGGCACTGGGAGGTACAGACTGGGTAACAGAACAAGAGGGAGTGTTACAGGTCACTACAGAGAGAGTACAGACTAGCTGAGTATCTCACATGTGTCACTAAACACCTTACACACAGCTCTGAAGGAGAGGTACACTGGGCACTGGGAGGTACAGACTGGGTAACAGAACAAGAGGGAGTGTTACATGTCACTACAGAGAGAGTACAGACTAGCTGAGTATCTCACATGTATCACTAAACACCTTACACACAGCTCTGAAGGAGAGGTACACTGGGCACTGGGATGTACAGACTGGGTAACAGAACAAGAGGGAGTGTTACAGGTCACTACAGAGAGAGTACAGACTAGCTGAGTATGTCACATGTGTCACTAAACACCTAACAAACAGCTCTGAAGGAGAGGTACACTGGGCACTGGGAGGTACAGACTGGGTAACAGAACAAGAGGGAGTGTTACAGGTCACTACAGAGAGAGTACAGACTAGCTGAGTATCTCACATGTGTCACCAAACACCTTACACACAGCTCTGAAGGAAGGTACACTGGGTACTGGGAGGAACAGATGGGACAACATAACAAGCTGGAGTGTTACAGGTCACTACAGAGAGAGTACAGACTAGCTGAGTATGTCACATGTGTCACTAAACACCTTACACACAGCTCTGAAGGAGAGGTACACTGGGCACTGGGAGGTACAGACTGGGTAACAGAACAAGAGGGAGTGTTACAGGTCACTACAGAGAGAGTACAGACTAGCTGAGTATCTCACATGTGTCACCAAACACCTTACACACAGCTCTGAAGGAAGGTACACTGGGTACTGGGAGGAACAGATGGGACAACATAACAAGCTGGAGTGTTACAGGTCACTACAGAGAGAGTACAGACTAGCTGAGTATGTCACATGTGTCACTAAACACCTTACACACAGCTCTGAAGGAGAGGTACACTGGGCACTGGGAGGTACAGACTGGGTAACAGAACAAGAGGGAGTGTTACAGGTCACTACAGAGAGAGTACAGACTAGCTGAGTATCTCACATGTGTCACCAAACACCTTACACACAGCTCTGAAGGAGAGGTACACTGGGCACTGGGAGGTACAGACTGGGTAACAGAACAAGAGGGAGTGTTACAGGTCACTACAGAGAGAGTACAGACTAGCTGAGTATCTCACATGTGTCACTAAACACCTTACACACAGCTCTGAAGGAGAGGTACACTGGGCACTGGGAGGTACAGATAGGGTAACAGAACAAGAGGGAGTGTTACAGGTCACTACAGAGAGAGTACAGACTAGCTGAGTATCTCACATGTGTCACTAAACACCTTACACACAGCTCTGAAGGAGAGGTACACTGGGCACTGGGAGGTACAGACTGGGTAACAGAACAAGAGGGAGTGTTACAGGTCACTACAGAGAGAGTACAGACTAGCTGAGTATCTCACAGGTGTCACTAAACACCTTACAAACAGCTCTGAAGGAGAGGTACACTGGGCACTGGGAGGTACAGACTTGGTAACAGAACAAGAGGGAGTGTTACAGGTCACTACAGAGAGAGTACAGACTAGCTGAGTATCTCACATGTGTCACTAAACACCTTACACACAGCTCTGAAGGAGAGGTACGCTGGGCACTGGGAGGTACAGACGGGGTAACAGAACAAGAGGGAGTGTTACAGGTCACTACAGAGAGAGTACAGACTAGCTGAGTATCTCACATGTGTCACCAAACACCTTACTCACAGCTCTGAAGGAGAGGTACACTGGGCACTGGGAGGTACAGACTGGGTAACAGAACAAGAGGGAGTGTTACAGGTCACTACAGAGTACAGACTAGCTGAGTATCTCACATGTGTTACTAAACACCTTACACACAGCTCTGAAGGAGAGGTACACTGGGCACTGGGAGGTACAGACGGGGTAACAGAACAAGAGGGAGTGTTACAGGTCACTACAGAGAGAGTACAGACTAGCTGAGTATCTCACATGTGTCACCAAACACCTTACTCACAGCTCTGAAGGAAGGTACACTGGGTACTGGGAGGTACAGACGGGGTAACAGAACAAGAGGGAGTGTTACAGGTCACTACAGAGAGAGTACAGACTAGCTGAGTATCTCACATGTGTCACCAAACACCTTACTCACAGCTCTGAAGGAGAGGTACACTGGGCACTGGGAGGAACAGATAGGGCAACATAACAAGATGGAGTGTTACAGGTCACTACAGAGAGAGTACAGACTAGCTGAGTATCTCACGTGTGTCACTAAACACCTTACACACAGCTCTGAAGGAGAGGTACACTGGGCACTGGGAGGTACAGACTTGGTAACAGAACAAGAGGGAGTGTTACAGGTCTCTACAGAGAGTATAGACTGAGTATCTCACAAGTGTCACCAACCCAAAACACAGACAAATACTCACTAAATACAGAATTTATGACCACCAGCTGGAAATAGAGACTGGCAGATACCAGACAAAATGGAGACCCAGGGCAGCCAGACAATGTGCACAGTGTGACATTGGGGAAATAGAGACTGAAGCGCACTTTCTCTTGTACTGTACAAGATACAAACCCTTAAGGGATGAATACTTCCCAGAAATAACTAAAGATATAACAGACTTCCCAAAGATGTCGGAACAAGAAAGACTATGGGGCATATGTATCAAGCTCCGAATGGAGCTTGATGCCTCGTGTTTCTGGTGAGCCTGCAGGCTCGCTAGAAACAGCAGTTATGAAGCAGCGGTCACAAAGACCGCTGCTCCATAACCTGTCCGCCTGCTCTGAGCAGGCAGACAGACTTCGCCACAATACAACCCGATCGAGTAAGATCAGGTTGATTGACACCCCTTCTGGCGGGCGATTGGCCGCGAGTCTGTAGGGGGCGGCGTTGCACCAGCAGCTCTTGTGGGCTGCTGGTGCAATGCTGAATACGGCGAGCGTATGTGTCGGATCAGGTCCGCCAGACCTTGATACATATGCCCCTATGTGTACTCTTAGGAGAAAAAAACAAAGCTACAAGGATAGTAGCAAAATATGTAGCAGACTGTCACATGACCAGAACCCCCAATCAGATTAAATGAACTGTTACCATATTTACCCACTATACTCCTACTTTATAAATTGTTATTGATCTGTTTTATTGCAACATATTACTTTGGCAACACATGTAATAATGTCATGCTAATAAAGTATTCTTGACTTGACTTGATTAGAGTAGTAAAAGTTAATTGAACACAGAATAACTATTAGGTAAATCAGACACAGCTGATCTGAACAAGGCTGTTACTGGTATAGAAGGCACAGGTCTCTCAGCAGGCACAGGATAACCAGTGACTACTGTTTGTGAGACTGTCACGGGATACTATTACCAGATAGGTACAGCTTCAGGAACAGGGTGAGCATACACTAGTATCAAGTTATTCTGCTTGACTTTCAGCATCCAGAGCAAGGTAAGTATGCTTGGTCTCAGGAGCCAGGTGAGCATACGCAGGTATTAAGGTAAGTATGCTTGGTCTAAGGAGCAAGGTGAGCATACACAGGTATCAAGGTGTCACGAATACCTCAGGATTTAGCTGCTAAGGGGTTCATTCTGTTCAGCCTGTGAGCTAAAAAAAATTGTTTTTCAAGAAGAACTGTCTGTTTGTGTTTTCTTTGAAGTGCCAGAAGCCTCATAAATGCTCACACAGGGGGGACCTTTATGGCTCAGACTGTCAGCAGCGGGCATGATGCAAAACAGGGCCTCAGTCACAGAAACTGATAAGATCAATAAAGGGACATGGGTATAATGTATATATGTGTTTAAAACTGTTATGACATTTAATGAAGGGAAGTATGACAACCCTGTCATATTTGATATCAAACCGTTTCTCACAATGTAAGGAAGAGAGTGCCTGTCAGTCTATATTAAAATGGATGTATCTAGCAGAAATTATATTGTGTTCTCTAAAGTCAGCCAAAGGTACTTAAAGTTTATTGACTGTTGTAAAATATAGGGGGTTTCCCAGGCCAGCCCCTGCTGAGTGGGTGAGGTCAGGCTACCTGATCTATTGGAAAAAATGTATAAGGGTCTTGTGTTTTTACAATTAAATTGTCTTTCTTACAAGGGGAGCTGTTCTACAGAGTAAGGACCATTGCTTCATGCCAGTCCCCAGGCGCAGATCTTGAGACTAGTAAAGTATTCAATCTGTTTTTCTCCTTTTTTATTTAAAAAAAACTGTTTGCTGTGTGTAATTGTATTTGTAACAACTTTTTATTAATAATGCATTGTGCATAATATTTTTGGCATAATAAATAATTCCTTTATTAAGTGTTGTTAACCCTTGCACCCACTGTACTAAATCACAAGCTGACCTGGTGTGGCTAGATTGGGATATATTAGTGAGAGTAGAAGGGGTCTGATAACCCTTTCTGTGCCAAATAAGTGACTGGCGCAGGGTTGGATAACCCTGGTTGTCACAAATTGGTGGGCAGCAGTGTAGATAATTTTTGTTATTAGATTTTAGTGCTTGTGGATTTGCTAGTGTGAAAATCCCAGTACTAAAAAGAAATTGTAACTCACAATTTCCAAAGGCTAAAACTCAGTGCATTATATAGTCACACATTGCAAACAGTACCCTTCCCTATTCTTTGTTTTTCTTTTCTATTTTATTTTTATAATGGAGTTATATCAGCAACAAACGAAGGAAATGTTGGCACTGTTATGCCAGGAGCGAGATATCGCATACCGTGGAAAGAACAAAGATGGACTAATACAACTCCTTATTGAATATCATAACAGCCAAGCCACCCCAGCGGAAGTCTCAGGAGAGGTGTCTGCAGCTGTGGGCAGTGATTCATCAGGATCTGGGGATCCATTGGACTGTTATTTACAAACTGTTCTGAAACATATGGGCTCAGCGGATGCAAGTTTGCGCATGGAGCTGATTGCAAAATTTCACGAACAACAGGCTGCTGTAGCTGAGAGACAGGCTGCTGTAGTTGAGAGACAGGCGGCTAGGGAATCTGAGAGAGAGTCTCTGGCAGCTGAAAGACAGGCTGCTGAATGACAGGCTGAGAGAAAGTATCAGCTACAGCTTGTACGGTTGGAGAGAGGGATGGTCTCACCTGTTGCTAGTGAACTTAGAGACCCACCTGTTCCCAGAGTGCGTGCAGAGAATTTTCCCACTCTGGAGAAAGATGAAGATGTGGATATATTCCTGCGTAGCTTTGAGAAAGTTTGCAGACTGTAACATATGCTGTTTCCAAACTACATTATTCCACCTTAACTAATACAGATCCACCTCCTAAGTGACATCATCATCTTACTTAAACCTGCTCTCATTTCACTACTTTGCTTGGTCAATCAAGCTGGTTGTGTCAGAATAGCTCTCACTATAATTTTGAGCTATATTTTCAAAATACCTTTGTTATTAACCTGCAGACAATTTAATTGTTTCTATCTGCAAGAATATAATTACAAAAATCCAAACCAGGAATTAAACTGCTACAAAAACTTTTATTCATTGCTAACAACCAACTTTCTTTATCCTGTTTTCTACACATTATCATTGGACAACTGTTTGCTGTCAATCATCCTTTGCAACCAGGAGCTTACCTTTTGCATATTCAGTGACACCTGTTGTAGTCAAGTATCAGCTGACCTCATCTAACAGATCCCTCTACACAGGAATCACTGCAGCCTCAGCCTTTTCCACAGCACAGGAATTCAACAGAAAGAAATAACATATTAAACACAGTGGCCGCGATCCAATATACGGCATAGTTTGCGGCGCAAGCGAGGGAACCCGCGCCGCCCGTAGTTTCACCTCGCAAATCTACCTATCCAATATACCCCACAGGCAGTTGCTAAAGTGCCGTAAGTCGGATAAACTAGCGATGTCCAGAAATAAGCGTAACTACAAATTTCTGGAGTCGCCAGTGACTTACGGCTCTTTAGAAACTGCCAGCGCCTACAAAAACTGACTAAAATATAAAATCCCCGTAACTGTCTAACACGCCTCCCAAAAATAGCCCAACACGTATACCCCTCTATCCGCAATCCCCCCTCTCACTCCTAACAATAAATGTATTAACTCCTAGACCGACAACCCCCCACAACGCAATAAGCCTAATTAGTAACCCCTAAACCGCCGGACCCTGCCGCCACCTATATTAACTGTATTACCCCCTAATCTGAGCCCCCTACACTGCCGCCAGCTACATTAAAATGATTACCCCCTAATGTGAGCCCCCTACCCCGCCGCCACCTATATTACATGCACTATCCTCTAATCTGACCCCCTTACACCGCCGTACCTATATTAAAATTATTAACCCCTAATCTAATCCCCCTACACCGCCGCCACCTATATTAACTCCTAATCTAATCCCCCTACACCGCCGCCATCTATATTAAATATATTAACCACTAAACCTAAGTCTAACCCTAACACCCCCTTACTTAATTATTATTAAAATAAATCTAAATAATATTATTATTATTAACTAAATTATTCCTATTTAAATCTAAATACTTACCTACAAAATAAACCCTAAAATAGCTACAATATAATTAATAATTACATTGTAGCTATTTTAGGGTTTATATTTATTTTACAGGTAACTTGGTATTTATTTTAAATAGGTGCAATAGCTATTAAATAGTTAATAACTATTTAATAGCTACCTAGTTAAAATAATTACCAAATTACCTGTAAAATAAATCCTAACCTAAGTTACAAATACACCTACACTATCAATAAATTAATTAAATAAACTACAAATATCTAAACTAAAATACAATTAAATACACTAAACTAAATTACAAAAAAAACAAAACACTAAAATACAAAAAATAAAAAAAGATTACAAGAATTTTAAGCTAATTACACCTAATCTAAGCCCCCTAATAAAATAACAAAGCCCCCCAAAATAATAAAATTTCCCTACCCTAATCTAAATTACGAAAGTAATCAACTCTGTTACCAGCCCTTAAAAGGGCCTTTTGTGGGGCATTGCCCCAAAGTAATCAGCTCTTTTACCTGTAAAAAAAAGAACAATCCCCCCATTACAACCCACCACCCACATACCCCTACTCTAACCCACCCAATCCCCCCTTAAAAAAACCTAAGTCTAACCCCCAAGTGCTCCTTACCTGTCCTGAAGACCGGCGGAGAAGGTCCTGTTCCAGGCGGAGAAGTCTTCTTCCAGGCGGCGACCTCTTCTTCTTCCAGGATCCAGCTGGCGTGGAGCAGAGGAGTTGAAGACCGATGACCACGGAGCTGAAGACCGTCCATCTGGAACTGAAGACCGGCGATACTGGAACTGAAGATCGACAACGCTAGAACTGAAGTTCAGAGCCGGAGTGTGAAGGATCCTCTTCATACGATCGCCGCCGTACACTGAATAGGAATTCAAGGTATGCGATTAAAAATGGCGTCCCTTGAATTCCTATTGGCTGATTTGAGCCTTCAAATTCAAATCAGCCAATCGGATGCAAGCTACTTTAATTCTATTGGCTGATTTGAATAGCCAATAGAATAAGAGCTACTGTAATTCTATTGGCTGATTAGAATTTGAAGGCTCAAATCAGCCAATAGGAATTCAAGGGACGCCATTTTTAATCGCGTACCTTGAATTCCTATTCAGTGTATGGCGGCGATCATATGAAGAGGATCCTCCACGCTCCGGCTCCGGTCTTCAGTTCCAGCGTCGCCGATCTTCAGTTCCAGCATCGCCGGTCTTCAGTTCCAGATGGACGGTCTTCAGCTCCGCGGTCATCGTTTTTCAACTCCTCCGCTCCGCGCCGGCTGGATCCTGGAAGAAGAAGAGGTCGCCGCCTGGAAGAAGACTTCTCCGCCTGGAACAGGACCTTCTCCGCTGGTCTTCAGGACAGGTAAGGAGCACTTGGGGGTTTAATATAGATGGCGGCGGTGTAGGGGAATTAGATTAGGGGTTAATATAGTTAATATAGGTGGCCGCGGTGTAGGGGTGTCAGATTAGGGGTTAATATATTTAATATAGGTGGCGGCGGTGTAGGGGGATTAGATTAGGGGTTAATATATTTAATATAGGTGGCGGCGGTGTAGGGGGGTCAGATTACAGGTAAAAGAGCTGATTACTTTGGGGCAATGCCCAGCAAAAGGCCCTTTTAAGGGCTATTTGTAATTTAGTTTAGGGTA
This sequence comes from Bombina bombina, assembly GCF_027579735.1. Lineage (NCBI taxonomy): Eukaryota > Metazoa > Chordata > Amphibia > Anura > Bombinatoridae > Bombina > Bombina bombina. Next base: position 15,508,801 of record NC_069503.1, on the reverse strand, counting down.
GGGAAATTTTAATATTTTAGGGGGTAATAAATTTAATATAGGTGGCGGTGGTGTAGGGGAACAGATTAGGGGTTAATAATTTTAATGTAGGTGGCGGCAGTGTAGGGGGATTAGATTAGGGGTTAATAATTTTAATGTAGGTGGCGGCGGTGTAGGGGGATTAGATTAGGGGTTAATAATTTTAATATAGGTGGCGGCGGTGTAGGGGGGTCAGATTACAGGTAAAAGAGCTGATTACTTTGGGGCAATGCCCCGCAAAAGGCCCTTTTAAGGGCTATTTGTAATTTAGTTTAGGGTAGGGAAATTTTAATATTTTAGGGGGTAATAAATTTAATATAGGTGGCGGCGGTGTAGGGGGATCAGATTAGGGGTTAATAATTTTAATGTAGGTGGCGGCAGTGTAGGGGGATTAGATTAGGGGTTAATAATTTTAATGTAGGTGGCGGCGGTGTAGGGGGATTAGATTAAGGGTTAATAATTTTAATGTAGGTGGCGGCGGTGTAGGGGGGTCAGATTAGGGGGTTAGACATTTATTAATGTAGCTGGCTGTGGGGTCCGGGAGCGGCGGTTTAGGGGTTAAACACTTTATTAGGGATTGCAGCGGGAGATTGCGGTTGACAGGTAGATAGACATTGCGCATGCGTTAGGTGTTAGGTTTTATTTTGCAGGTAGTTTAGGGAGTTACGGGGCTCCAATACTTAGCGTAAGGCTTACTACGGCTGCAATTTGTGGCGAGGTGAAAATGGAGTAAGATTTCTCCATTTTCGCCACGTAAGTCCTTACCCTGTATATTGGATACCAAACTGCGCGGGTTTGGTATACCTGTCTATGGGCCAAAAAACCACGGCGGAAGGCAGAAATATACGAGCGTAACTTCTAGGTTACGCCATATATAGGATACCAAACCCGCGCAATATTTGGCGACACCGGCTTTTGCGGGCGACGCTGCATATCAGATCACGGCCAGTAAGAGCTTTTTCTACTTACAATCTGTATTTATTTTCTAAGCAAACTGTAATCTTTATTCCTGCCCAGACTCCCCTATTAAATGCATGTGAAGTGAACTCCTGCTTATCATGCTTTATAAGCACTGGGAGTAATAACATGCTACACACTTATTCTTAAAGGGACATACCTAGGGAGTGTCAGTGCATAGCATTATTAAATTAACCATTTCAGTGGCTGAGTATCCATAAAAGACTGAATGTTACGGATTGATCAAGCCACTAACATGGACCCAAGTGAAATGGCAAATCACCTTATATCATTTATTCAAAGGGTGGATTTTCTGACCCAGGGACTTAAAGAATTACAGCATTACTCCAATTACAGCTCCCACTGTGTTTACTGAATTTACAGAGCCTTATGTGAGTCCTCCTGAAAAATTCTCAGGTGATAGGAGCCAATTTAGGGAGTTTATGAATTCCTGCAAACTATTTTTTAAACTTAAACCAAAAACTTATGTCAATGATAAATTAAAAGTTCTATCTACCATTTCCTTTTTGAGAGATGAACCAAGAGCATGGGCGAATACATATGTAGAGACAGATGACAACATACTAGATTCGTTGGACTCATTCTTCAATGCCATGTCCCTTTTATATGATGATCATGACAAGCAGAGTACAGCCGAGTCTGCCATTCACTCCCTAAAGCAAGGTAGTAGACCAGTGGGGGATTATGTGGCTAAATTTAAAAGGTGGGTTACTGACTCTGGATGGAATGATGTTAGCTTAAAAAATCAGTTTAGATTAGGTCTCTCAGACCATGTGAAGGACAAATTGTCTAGAACAACTTCTCCAAGCACGTTAGAAGATTTAATAAAATTAAGTATAAACATTGACAGGAGGTTACGTGAACGAAGGGCTGAAAAATCTCAGCTTGAAGATTATAAAAAACAGCCTTCTCAGACTACCCCCAAACCTATCTCTAACCCAGAACCTTTAGATATTGGGGTATTTAGAGGTCCTTTAACCCCTGAGGAAAAGAACAGAAGAAGATCTTTTCACCTGTGTATGTATTGTGCAGCAAATGAACACAACCTCAGCTCCTGTCCCAAACTACCCAGAAATAAATTGGGTAAGCTCTCTATTCAAAAAGAGATGTTATCTTTAAACAATAAAAGGCATTCTTACTTTATTCTAACACTCTTTTTACAGTGGGATCAAACAACAGTACAGACTCAGGCTATAATTGACACAGGGGCATGTGGACTTTTTATGGATGAGAAATTTGTTGTGGAAAATAAAATACCTATCATAAAAAAACAATCCTGTGTCAGTGCGAGTTATAGATGGGTCACCAGTATCCCCTGGTCCCATAACCCATCACACTGTACCTTTACATACTATTACTCCTGAGGGGCATACAGAATATTTAACTTTTGATATTCTACCATCTCCCCTTTTCCCAGTAATTCTGGGAATTCCTTGGCTGACTTTAAACCAACCTCATTTTTCCTGGGATCCTCTATCAATAAAATTATAATCCAATTATTGTCAGAAAACTTGTTACCCACACTCATCCATTTTTGTTCTCAATGAAGTGTTACCTGCTGAATATCATGATTTCTCAGCAAAAAGGATGCTGGAAATCTTCCACCTCATAGACCATATGATTGCCCCACAGATCCTTATATCAGGCACATCCACACCACATGGTCATATATATCCATTATCAGAACCTGAGCTCACTTATCTTAGAGAATATTTGGATGAAAATCTTAAGAAGGGATTCATTCGTCACTCCACATCACCTGCTGGTGCAGCCATGTTTTTTGTAAGAAACAAAGACCAATCTCTGAGGCCAATTATTGATTACAGAGGTCTTACTAAGATCACAGTAAAAAATATTTACCCTTTACCCCTCATTCCTGACCTAATTGAAAGATTGAAAGGTTCAAAACACTTCACAAAGTTAGATCTCAGAGGGGCCTATAATCTTGTACGTATAAGAGAAGGAGATGAATGGAAGACAGCTTTTCGAATGAGATATGGTTTATTTGAATACCTTGTAATGCCATTTGGACTTTCTAATTCTCCAGCTACGTTTCAGCATTTCGTAAATTATATTTTTAGAGATCTCTTGGATAAATGTGTCGTCATTTATCTAGATGATATTCTTGTTTATTCCACATCCTACTCTGAACATATTAAACATGTAAGATGGGTTCTTTCTCATCTAAAGACACATAATTTATATGCCAAGCTGGAAAAGTGTGAATTCCATAAAGAGGAGATCACCTTCCTTGGCTATGTAATTTCTTCATCTGGTATCAAAATGGATCAAACTAAAGTATCTGCTATCACTGACTGGGCTCCACCGATTAATCGTAAAGCTCTACAGAGATTTTTGGGTTTTGCTAATTTTTTTTGTTTAAATATTTTTATTAATTTTCAAATCAAAATATCATTTTACAAATAAACTTCAAACAAGTAACATTACAGGTTCAGTCTGTTCAAGAGTCACATTCATCATATATTTGTCGGTATTTTACTCCGAATAACTTTGTCATCGTAATAAACATAATATCTTATCCACAACAGAAAGAAACACTCTTATATATTATCACCTTCAACGTTGATTTTTTACATGTCAATCCTTCTTACCCTTCTAGTCCCTTCCACATACATAATATATGGTTCCCACATTTCAATGAAGCGGTCCCTAGTATTTAGGAGTTCTGCCGTGGCATTTGACATATTATAGTGGTATTCTATTCTCTTTTCAATATACTCAAAGGTAGGAACATCTATCTTCCAGAGCTTCGCTATGCACATACGTGTAACAGTACATATCATGTTAACTAACTTGGAGTGCCTCTTTAGATGCCCTTCTAATGGAAAATGTAGAAGGGCCTGCTCTGGAGAAAGGGCTATATCAGTTTCAAGTATTAAGCTTAAATAGTGTGAGGTGCGATCCCATACTCTCCTAACCTTACTACAATGCCACCACATATGTAGATATGTCCCTGCTTCGTCGCACCCTCTGTAGCATTTACGGTGTTCACGGTCCTCAGCTTTAGCCCACCTATTGGGATAAATGTACCACCTATGTATTACCTTGAGGTAATTTTCTTTTAATGTAGCATTAGGGGAGAATTTAAGACCTCTCTGGATATTCTATGCCTAGGTTTCAACTGACCAAGATCTACCTAAGTCCTGTTCCCATTTTATCATGCTATTGTTTTTTTTATCCTTCTCTTTGATGTTGAAAAGTGGATATAGTAAGGTAACCATACCCCTCTTATATTCTTTAGTTAAGCACAGTGACTCGTATATAGTGTTATGTTCTTTCTTTGTGTTTCCTAATATCTCTTGTACCCTGGATTTGAGTTGTAGGTAGTGAAACCAGAGATTTCTATCAGGTTCCCCCAGTTCTTCATATTGTTTAAAAGACAGTATCCTACCATTGATAAGTGTATCTGCTATGCGATATAGGCCTTTATTTTCCCATTTTCCCTGCATTTGTGAATTTGTTATGAACTTGATGGGTATCAAGGGTGTCGCTTGAGAGCGGTTATTGATAATTGAAAAGGTTCTGTTCAGTTTGTCCCATAGAATAATGGTGTGGTGTATTGCTACATACTGTCGTAGGATTTGAGGTCTGTCTTGTTTGTCTGCCCATAGTAATCTATCTAATCTGCCTATTTCCATGATATCAGATTCTAACTGAACCCATTGTGGAGTCTTAGTCGTTCTATGCCATTGGATGGTTTGGGCCATTCTAGCTGCATAATAATAAGATATTAAGTCTGGAAGTCCCACCCCCCCCCCTGATTTATGTCTGGTCAACGTGTCCTTATTAATTCTTGCCCTTTTCCCTTGCCATATAAATTTAAGAATTTCCTTTTGCATTTTTTGTAGTTCTGAAATCGGTACATTTATTGGGAGAGAGCGAAATAGATAGAGGATCTTGGGCAGTATCGTCATTTTGATGGACATAATCCTTCCATATAATGAGAGTTTGTATTTGGCCCAGTTGGTCAACAAAGCTTTAACCTGTTTAAATATACCTGTGTAATTTTCTTTGTATAGATTATGCACATTTCGTGAAAGGAAAATACCCAGATACTTGATGGATGTCTTTGCCCAAGAGAAGGTAAAATTAATCTCCAGTAATTTTTTCGTGTGATTAGGTAAATGAATATCTAAGGCCTCACATTTACCTTCATTCACCTTGTATCCTGATAATGAACCAAACTTACCTATCTCTGAGTATATTACTGGTAGGGAAAGTAGGGGCTTAGTGACTGCGAGGATGACATCATCCGCAAACAGTGATATTTTGTATTCATTTTCACCTACTTTGATTCCTGTTATATTGGGGTTGTCTCTAATTTTCTGTGCTAGTGGTTCAATACATAATGCAAACAACAACGGTGATAGTGGGCAGCCCTGTCTGGTCCCATTCCTGATCTTGATTTGCTTTGATTGATATCCCGAGAGTCTGATAAACGCATCCGGCGTAGAGTACAACTTTTTTAACCCCATATAAAATGGACCCTTGATTCCTACCTTATTTAGGACTGCTAGCATGTAATCCCAATTGATCCTGTCAAATGCCTTCTCCGCATCCAGAGTAAGGAGCAGAGAAGGCATTCCTTTATTTGTTGCAAAATTTATCAAGTCTATGATCTTTCTTACATTGTCTGGGGCTTCTCTTTGAGCTATGAATCCCACTTGGTCAGTATTTATTAAATTTGTGATGGGGGTAGCCAATCGATTTGCCAAAATTTTGGTGAAAAGTTTGAGGTCCTGATTTATTAGTGAAATTGGCCTATAATTTTGACAATATTGTTTGCATTTCCCCGGCTTTGGGATAATTGTCACCCTCGCAGTCAATATATCTTGTGGTATGTCTGTACCTTGCAAAATATTATTAAAAATAGTTACTAGATGTGGTACCACCGATTTTTGAAGATCTTTATAAAAAGAGCCTGGGAACCCGTCCGGACCCGGGGCTTTATTTCTCTTTAATCCTTTAATGGCTTGGTTTATCTCCTGAATTGTTATAGGTGCATTAAGCAGATCTAGATCCTCTTGGGGGATTTTTTTTAGTGAGCTACTCTCCAGGAACCTATCTAATTCTTTTTGTTTATCTACTGCAATATTGGGTTGTGGCAAGTTATAGAGTGAGTTGTAGTAGTTGGCAAACTCATTAGCTATCTGCAGGGGATCATTGGTTACTGATCCATTTGTTAATTGTATTTGTGGGATGGTGGAGGCTCTGGTCATATCTTTTAATTTATTTGCTAATAATTTGTCAGGTTTATTACCATATGTGTAGTATCTTGTATCGACTGCTTTGAAGGAGGAGATTGCCTCTTTATCAAGCATTAGGTTAAGTTCCTCACTTTTCTTTTTTAATAATTTAGTTAGCCCTCCCTTAGAATTTCTCATTATTTGTTCTCGAATCGTGGAAATCTCCTTCCTCAATTTTTCTAATGTGGAGTTATATTGTTTTTTAACTTTAGAGGATTCAGCTATAATCAAACCCCTAATCGAAGCTTTCAGAGCACTCCAAATTATGTTTGGATTAGCTGTGGAACCCTCATTTATTCTCATGAATTCATCGATGTGCTTCTCAATTTGTTGTTTAAAGACTTCATTTTGAAGTACTTTGGGGTGTAGGGTCCAGGATCTTATTCTGCCTGGATTTAACACTCCTTCTAGATCTAATGTCATCATGTCATGGTCTGACCATACGCAGCTGCTTATAGTAGCCTCTGTAACTAGAGGGAGTATGATTTGACTTATTAAAATTAAGTCGATTCTAGAGCGTGTGCCATGTACTGATGAATAGTAGGTGTATTCTTTGGCTCCTCTATTTACTGCTCTCCAGCTGTCTAGTAAGTTGTGGTCTAATAATAAATCTCTTAAGATTTGCTGGTCTGGGGTCTGTCTTCTATTCTTTTGTGGGTCCGTTGTTGTCCTGTCTAATTTATCGTCTAAAGTCATATTAAAGTCGCCCCCCATGATTATTTTGTGTCTTTTCCAGGATATTAGCAGCTTACTTATTTTGGTGAAAAATGGCCCTTGGTGATCATTAGGAGCATAAATGTTCACTAACAGAATTGGTGTATTGTGTATCAATCCCCTTACTATGAGGTATCTCCCCTCCTTATCAGTGATTATTTCTTCCTCCTTAAAGTTAAGAGAGGCATGTAGGAGTATAGAAACACCACATTTTTTCTTTTTATTGATAGCATGATATTTAATAGGGAAAAGTTTATCCCAAAATTTGGGTGTTGTGGTGGAGGTGAAGTGGGTCTCCTGAATCATCACTATGCTAGCTTTTTGAGCTTTATACTCTATAATGGCTTTCTTTCTTTTTATATTGGAATTAAGGCCCCTGGCATTATGTGAGATTATCTTAATCTGCATGGTAACTTTTTATTTTTAAGCTGAATAACATCTAGGAAACCTTGGTACCTGTAGCCTATACGGGCCGGAGATGTGGGACCTTTGCACACTAGGAGGATACCTTCATATTTGGAGTGTCTTAATGAACCTGTTTTTCGTGACTGTTGTGCCTGAACCTTTAGAACTGAACAATAAAACATAAAACAGTTAAATATAACATTCAAACTGGGTGCCACAAACTGCACCTGCGAAATTTTTGACCTTCTGGTCAGTATTCAACTCTGGAATAGTCATGTTATAACTTTCTTATTTTCTATAATCTGACATTATACCTTGAGGGAGAAAACATATCAGCAAAAAAAGAGAGTGAAGGATAGAGATCGGTATGAAAAGTAAGAGAAAAAGAAAAGAAGAAGAGAGGGGCAATACAATTTTCCATTACAACTCGTGTACTAATGTATCTTTCCATTATACCTTATATCCAGTCCAACTGTGTGAGGTAATGTTCAAACTCTTATGGATCTTCTCACCCTAGTTCCATAAGGATGTAATCAGATATTATACCTTGAGGGAGAGAACATACCAGCAAAAGGAGAATGAAGGATAGAGATAAGTTGAGAAAGTAAGAGAAAAAGGAAAAAAGAAAGGAGAGAGAGACAATACACTTTTCAATTACCATTCGTGGACTGTCTCCTTCAATTATACCATATACCTAGTCCAACTGTGTGAGGTAAAGTTACTCTTAATGATCTTCTCATCCTGACTCCATAAGGATGTCTTCTTCAATGGACAGGAGGATTCTCCTCGCTGTTGGAGTTCTGGTCTTCATTGGAGGGTGTAGTTGGTCTTGATTTTTTTGGGTTACCTTTTTTAGTGACCATAGTCCATTCTCTCTGGGGTGGTCTTCTCGCTGTCTGCTGTGTGGACTGCGTTGTGGGTTCTTCCATTGTTATATCCAGTTTGTTGAGTGTCATTTGTCCCTCCTCTAGTGACGAGCAAGAATACAAGGTATTCTGGTGAGTAAAGATCAACTTGAAGGGAAAGTTCCAGCGGTATCTTATTTTCTCTTTGTTAAGTGCTTCTACAATCGGTTTCATTTCACGTCTTTTTCTCAGTGTTATGGGAGATAGATCCGTATATATTTGGATATTGTGTCCCTCATAGGTGATCGACTTAGCTTGTCTTGCTGCCTGCAAAATCATCTCCTTGACATGATAATAATGTAGTTTAACTATAATGTCTCTGGTTTTGGATTGGGAGGGTCTGGTGAGAGCTCTGTGGATTCTATCGAAGAGCAGCATGTTGATTTCTGTATCTGGAATTAGTTGGTGGAATATTTCCGTAACATCCGCTTGGAGATTTTTGTAATCTTCTGGGAGGTTTCTGATTCTCAGGTTTGATCTTCTAGATCTGTTTTCTAAGTCTTCCACCTGCTCTTCAAGCTTTTTGATATATATAGCATGGTCTAACAGGGTGTGTTTGATTTGGGGAATCTCTTCCGTGATATCATCAATTTTGTTTTCCAATTCTGTTGTCCTTCCCCCTATTTCTCTTATGTCCTTTTTGAGGTCATGTATTGCTGTTTTCAACTCTTCATGGAAGAAGGATTTGATCTGGGTTAACAGTTCGTTGTTTGGAATATCTTTTCCTATTTGGCTATCCTCTTCTGTTGATTCTACTTCAGTAGGTAGCTTTGTTGGAGAGGCCGCTTTATCTATGAGTTTAAGTTTAAGCTGCGACTTAGATAAGCAGTCCTTTACTGTTTGGTTCCTGCTCTTCATCTTGGAGAGTGACCTCTTTCAAAAAATATGTTATAGAGTTAATCTGGGCTACAGATATATTGAAAACACGACCCCTGTATTTTCCTTTGCTCACCTCGCCTCCCTTTCCTCCTCCATCCGTTTTACAAAAACATAAGTTAGTTGCTGGGCAGCATTTTAACAGATTATAACTTCACCGTCTCTGTAAGACTACTCCAGGTTGAATTTTTATAAGCTTAACCAAACATTGCAGAGTTTAAATCTTTTTCTAAAGTGCTGAAGGTATTTTTTAGTATCCCAGGGCCTTACGTTCTAGTGTCCACGTGACAGCTTTTACCACAGATATTCTCGCTAAAAGTGTCCCACTCTCGCCTTGATAAGGTGCAGAGTCAGGTTAGTGAGATGTGAGATGTTACCTGCTGTGGCAAACTTAGAACTACTTAAGTTAAGAGCCCTGAATCTGTTATTAGTGACTTCTCATGCTCATTGCCTAGTTAGGCATATAGTTAATCAGTCTGCAGCTTTTAGATGTTATATGCTCTGGGAATTTCCCCCAATATCTTCTCTTTATATTGTAGAAAATGAGCCAGTTTATAATGCCCACTCACTCTCAATGTAAAATTTTGTGAAAGATTGATATATTGAGTGGATGTACAGTTCAGTCTTAATAGTGATGATGTATCAGAGAGAAGAAAAAAGAAATGGCGATTTTCCCGCCACTCACCCTTATGTTGTTGGTCCCTGATGTAGTCTCCAGAGCATATATGTGATTTCCAGAAGCTCTTTTCACCTTCTTTTTGTCTGATCTTCTCAGTCTTCACTTCCCAGCAATGACTCCTGAGGCCTCCCTCACCTCCTCTGATGAAAAACCTTCCGGTAAGCTGCTCACCTTTTAAAGCTTAATTTTGGCTTGCTGCATCTGAGCCAAGGGTCAGATCTGTGTAGTCTGAGAGGTCGGATGGTTAGGAGTTTATATATGATGAATTTGGCCCTTTGCTGTTCTGTCTCCGGTCCGGGGTAGGCCGCATCCCCAGCCTTTCCTGATTTTGGCCTGGTCCTGAAAATCGGATCACTCGAAAATGGCTTAAAAACGCCTGAAATTTGTCCTGCTGCCTCTCAGTAGTATTTGGAAGCACACAGGACCAAATGTACACTGCTATTTGGATCTAAAGAACTTTGAAAACACTTAATTTTATTCTCTTAGCCCAGAGCTCCAGCTAAGTGCTTCTTTCCTGCTTGCTGGCTAGCTCCGCCCCCGGGTTTTGCTAATTTTTACCGGAAGTTCATAAACAATTTTTCCTCAGTTGCTCGTCCTCTTACCGAATTAACAAGTACTAAGAGACCCTACTACTGGTCATCTAATTGCCAACAAGCTTTTGAGACTTTAAAAAACAGGTTTACAACTGCCCCTATTCTTCACTATCCTGAACCCACCTTACAATACGTTCTGGAGATTGATGCATCAGATGTTGGAATCAGTGCTATCCTCTCACAACGCCTTAAACTGACTGAACCTCTACATCCAGTAGCCTACTTTTCTAGAACTCTAACCTCTTCTGAACAAAATTACCCCATAGGAGAAAAAGAGCTACTTGCCCTAAAAGCATCTTTGGAAAATTGGAGACATCTACTTGAAGGCACAGAGCTCATTATCCTAGTTTACTCAGACCATAAAAACCTGCTATATCTACAAAACTCAAAAACATTATCAGCAAGACAAGTAAGATAGAGTTTGTTTTTCGATAGATTTAACTCTTTAATCACATACAGACCCGAAAGATACAACGGAAAACCTGACTCTTTATCACGCAGAGATGAACCATCCCCCAAGGAACTTACATCAAATACTATCATACCATCTAAAAAATTTATTTTGCTCACTCCAGATTTTAATGACAAACTCCGGGAAAAACAAAAGAATGATTCCACTGCACCTTTACATATTTTAGTACAAAAAGAAGGCTTATTCTACATGGATGGAAGATTATATGTACCACATTCTCTCAGGACTGAGGCATTGAAATTATGTCATGACAATCCCTTGTCAGGACCCCAGGGTGTTGTTAAAACCACAGAATTAGTAACCAGACATTTTTGGTGGCCTAAAATTAATGAATCCGTATACCAATACATAACCACATGTATCATCTGTGCACAATGTAAATACCCAAAAACTCCTCAAGCTGGCTTACTACATTCTTTACCTATACCAGATAGACCTTGGAGTTCTATTTCCATGGATTACAGAAATCAGAAATCAGAAAACCACACCACCATTTTAGTTATCGTTGATCAACTCACTAAGATGGCTCATTTCATTCCTTTAAAGGCCTTACCTACAGCTTCACAAACGGCAACAGTATTGCTACATAATATAGTAAAATTACATGGAATTCCAGACACTATATTAACTGATAGAGGTACTCAATTTACTTCTAAATTTTGGAAAGAGTTATGTGAAAAACTTCAAATTACAAGGAAACTAACTAGTGCACATCATCCTCAGACCAATGGTCAAGTAGAACACATAAATCAATGGTTAGAGCAGTTTCTCTGCTGTTATTCTACGCATCTCCAAGATGACTGGTACTCACTCTTACCTATTGCAGAATTTGCTTATAACAACACAGTAAGTTCATCCACAAAACAGACCCCTTTCTATTCTAACTATGCCTATCACCCCAATTCCATATCACTAAATCCTGTTAACTCAGTTATCCCTCATCTCAATGACTACACAGACAAGATACTCAATGGTTTACAAGTTATTAGAAGAAACCTCCAAGCAGCGCAAGATAGGCAAAACTGTACTATGATCAAAGGCATTGTAAAGCACCTCAATATAAAATTGGAGACAAGTGTTGGTTAGCGACTAAATTCCTAAATCTACCCATTCCTACAAATAAATTGGTTAAATTATTTGTTGGACCCTTCAAGATCAGTCAACTTGTAAATGAGAATGCAGTACGTTTGGATTTACCTTCAACCTATAAGATACTTCCCGTTATACATGTTTATACATGTTTCTCTCCTCAAACCTTTCAAACCTAACTCCTTCCCTGATAGAAATGTTGCTCCTCCTGCTCCTATATGTGTCAACAATGAACCAGAATATGTGGAGAAAATACTGGACTCAAGATTACATTATAGGAAACTACAATATTTGATCGACTGGAAGGGATATGGTTCTGAAGAGGATTCCTGGGAACCTGCTGAGAATATCCATGCGCCTCATTTGGTGAAGGCTTTCCATAGACTAAATCCAGGGAAACCTTCACCTCGAAGCCCCTGAGTGGCTTCTTTGCGGGGGGATCTGTAACATATGCTGTTTCCAAACTACATTATTCCACCTTAACTAATACAGATCCACCTCCTAAGTGACATCATCATCTTACTTAAACCTGCTCTCATTTCACTACTTTGCTTGATCAATCAAGCTGGTTGTGTCAGAATAGCTCTCACTATAATTTTGAGCTATATTTTCAAAATACCTTTGTTATTAACCTGCAGACAATTTAATTGTTTCTATCTGCAAGAATATAATTACAAAAATCCAAACCAGGAATTAAACTGCTACAAAAACTTTTATTCATTGCTAACAACCAACTTTCTTTATCCTGTTTTCTACACATTATCATTGGACAACTGTTTGCTGTCAATCATCCTTTGCAACCAGGAGCTTACCTTTTGCATATTCAGTGACACCTGTTGTATTCAAGCATCAGCTGACCTCATCTAACAGATCCCTCTACACAGGAATCACTGCAGCCTCAGCCTTTTCCACAGCACAGGAATTCAACAGAAAGAAATAACATATTAAACACAGTGGCCGCGATCCAATATATGGCATAGTTTGCGGCGCAAGCGAGGGAACCCGCGCCGCCCGTAGTTTCACCTCGCAAATCTACCTATCCAATATACCCCACAGGCAGTTTAATTTAATTGTTTCTGAACAAAAAAGAGAGGAAAGAACCTCCCTAAAGACTGCACTTGTAGCACTCTGTGTCTGGACTTATAGTAGAGAAATTGGGAAAATTAAAATATAACTTTTATTACAATCATTTAAAATAAAAACTCAAGTTAAAAACAACCAAAGAACTGAAGGCCTTTCCCCCAATCTGAGATGAGCCTTTGATATATCTAAAGTAGTTGTAGGAAAGTGCACAGGCGGTGTGTTGCGCCAAAGACCACTAGATGAAGATCCTCTTTAGGAGTTAATTAGCTGGTAGAAAAGATCTGTATCACAATATCAGGCAAAGGATGTGGGTGTATCTACCCACTGTGATATAGTAGTAAAAAAGTATCACATATCAATATATGTTGTCAACAGCCTATATTAGATCAGTTTTGTTAAAGTAGAATAATATATAGTAAATATGGAAGATACAAATCTTCAATTAATTAGACTATAGTACTGTTGTTTGCCTTGATATAAAGAAATAATGTGAAGTTAAATATTATCACTAAGAGGTTGATAATATATTCTATCTGACCGTTACTTAGTGTGGTCATCCAGCTATGTTGAAAACTATTTTAATATTATTTTCAAACCTTATCATTATTAGGCTATAGTTTGTCATTAGTTATAAGTCAGAAGTCATAATTCCAATTTATATTGTGATTGGAATTAGGTATGATGATAGTAACATGTAATAAACAGTGGAAAATAGTGCTTGTAACGTTATGGTATCACTTTATTTATACATACGATGTCATGTTTGTGTTGTACTTTATTTGATACCCAATACTGAGATTTCAGATCATCTGAATTACAAATATCAACCTGTGGTTGTTTTTGTACTGAATCCACTGTTTGGATTTCAATGTAGTATGGATCAGCTTGAGTATTTAAGTACCAACCGTTTGTTTATTGTTGTTAGAATATTACTCTGACTGGCCTAGTGGTATAGTCCCAGGGGTTTGTCTTGACATGTATAATTGCTGAATATATCTAGCTGGGATATCCCTTAATAGGTTGAATAGGTGATTCATGTGTAAAATACTGCTCACCCAATGAGATAATATTATAAGGTTGCTTAGTGTTGCCTGCTGAAATAACTGAGGCAAGATTGCTACACAATTATATAAAAAAAAATAATAAAATAAAAAATAAATTGTAGTAGGTTAATTACATAGATGCAGGCAAATGAGTTTGCAAGGGTTAACCAAGTAAGCCAAGCTCAAGCATGCAAACGTGGATTTTGCTAATATAGTTAGTTCTTTTGAACATAATATTTTACCGGTATGTATCCGGTTCACGATTGCAGCAAGAGAAATATTGTTAATCTCTTAAACTACATGTATTCGCTAAGTATCTATTGAAAGTTATTTATAAAAGTGTCAATCGTACCCACACTTGTAATGGTAGCAACAGAGTTTATAATGGTAGCAACAGAGTTTAAAGCTCACTGGCAGACTAAGGGGCCTAGTTATCAAGCCGTCAACCTCAAATACGCTGGAATTTCGCAGCGTATTTGTGGCGAGGCTGATACGCCTTAGTTATCAAAGGCTCGAAACTGGCAAAAGTAGAATTTTGTGACGTAAGCATCGATCCGCCGGACTCAGTCCGACACAGATCGATTCTTACGTCACTCCAGATGTTCCGCACACAAGTGCGGCACATTCTCACTACTTTTGCTAGTTATCAAAAAACTAGCAGGTACGCTCGGCACTTTTACGGCCCAGCGTACCTGGTTTTCAAACCGCCACCCCTGGAGGCGGCGGATCCCATAGGAATCAATGGGAGTCTGACCATAGCGAAAGTACAAGTTCGCTGCTGACAGACATCCCATTGATTTCTATGGGAGCTGTCTACACCTAACACCCTAACATGTACCCCGAGTCTAAACACCACTAATCTGTCCCCCCCCTACACCGCCGCAACTAAATAAAGTTATTACCCCCTAAACCGCCGCTCCCGGAGCCCACCGCAAGCTACTCTATACATATTAACCCCTAAACCGCCGCTCCCGGAGCCCACCGCAACTATAATAAATGTATTAACCCCTAAACCGCCGCTCCCTGAACCCGCCGCAACCTATATTAAATGTATTAACCCCTATCCTGCCCCCCCTACACCGTCGCCACCTATAATAAATTTAATAACCCCTAATCTGCCCCCCCCCTACACCGTCGCCACCTATAATAAATTTATTAACCCCTATCCTGCCCCCCACTACACCGCCGCCACTGTAATAAAATTATTAACCCCTAAACCTAAGTCTAACCCTAACCCTAACGCCCCCCTAACTTAAATATTAATTAAATAAATCTAAATAAATTAACTCTTATTAACTAAATGAATCCTATTTAAAACTAAATACTTACCTTTAAAATATACCCTAATATAGCTACAATATAAATAATAATTATATTCTAGCTATCTTAGGATATATTTTTATTTTACAGGTACCTTTCAATTTATTTTAACTAGGTACAATAGCTATTAAATAGTTATTAACTGTTTAATAGCTATCTAGTAAAAATAAACTGAAATTTACCTGTAAAATAAATCCTAACCTAAGTTACAATTACACCTAACACTACACTATACTTTAATAAATTATTCCTATTTAAAAATAAATACTTACCTGTAAAATAAACCCTAATATAGCTACAATATAAATAATAATTATATTGAAGCTATCTTAGGATTTATATTTATTTTACAGGTAACTTTGTATTTCTTTTAGCTAGTTAGAATAGTTATTAAATAGTTATTAACTATTTAATAACTACCTAGCTAAAAGAAATACAAAATTACCTGTAAAATAAATCCTAACCTAAGTTACAATTAAACCTAACACTACACTATCATTAAATTAATTAAATAAACTACCTACAAATAACTACAATTAAATACAATTACATAAACTAACTAAAGTACAAAAAATAAAAAAAGCTAAGTTACAAAAAATAAAAAAATAAGTTACAAACATGTTAAAAATATTACAAAAATTTTAAGCTACTTACACCTAATCTAAGCCCCCTAATAAAATAACAAACCCCCCCCAAAATAAAAAAATGCCCTACCCTATTCTAAATTAAATAAACTTCAAAGCTCTTTTACCTTACCAGCCCTTAAAAGGGCCATTTGTGGGGGCATGCCCCAAAGAAAACAGCTCTTTTGCCTGTAAAAGAAAAATACAACCCCCCCCCAACATTAAAACCCACCACCCACATACCCCTAATCTAACCCAAACCCCCCTTACAAAAACCTAACACTAATCCCCTGAAGATCATCCTACCTTGTCTTCACTCAGCCGAGCAGCGTTGGAACCGAAGTGGACATCCGGAGCGGAAGAAGTTAATCCTCCAAGCGGCGCTGAAGAAATCTTCCATCCGATGAAGTCATCATCCAGGCGGCGCTGAAGAAAAGTCTTCGATCCGGCCGATGTCATCTTCAAAGAGGCGCTGAAGAGGTCTTCTATACAGGCGATGTCATCTTCCAAGCCGGGTCTTGAATCTTCCTTCCGCCGACGCGGAACCTCCTTCTTCACCGACGGACTACGACGAATGAAGGCTCCTTTAAGGGACGTCATCCAAGATGGCGTACCCTCAATTCTGATTGGCTGATAGGATTCTATCAGCCAATCGGAATTAAGGTAGGAAAAATCTGATTGGCTGATGGAATCAGCCAATCAGATTGAGCTTGCATTCTATTGGCTGTTCCTATCAGCCAATAGAATGCGAGCTCAGCCAATCGGATTGAACTTGAATCTGATTGGCTGATTCCATCAGCCAATCAGAATTTTCCTACCTTAATTCCGATTGGCTGATAGAATCCTATCAGCCAATCGGAATTGAGGGGACGCCATCTTGGATGACGTCCCTTAAAGGAGCCTTCATTCGTCGTAGTCCGTCGGTGAAGAAGGAGGTTCCGCGTCGGCGGAAGGAAGATTCAAGACCCGGCTTGGAAGATGACTTCGTCCGGATAGAAGACCTCTTCAGCGCCTCTTTGAAGATGACATCGGGCGGATCGAAGACTTTTCTTCAGCGCCGCCTGAATGATGACTTCATCGGATGGAAGATTTCTTCAGCGCCACTTGGAGGATTAACTTCTTCCGCTCCGGATGTCCACTTCGGTTCCATCGCTGCTCGGCTGAGTGAAAACAAGGTAGGATGATCTTCAGGGGATTAGTGTTAGGTTTTTGTAAGGGGGGTTTGGGTTAGATTAGGGGTATGTGGGTGGTGGGTTTTAATGTTGGGGGGGGTTGTATTTTTCTTTTACAGGCAAAAGAGCTGTTTTCTTTGGGGCATGCCCCCACAAATGGCCCTTTTAAGGGCTGGTAAGGTAAAAGAGCTTTGAAGTTTATTTAATTTAGAATAGGGTAGTGCATTTTTTTATTTTGGGGGGGTTTGTTATTTTATTAGGGGGCTTAGATTAGGTGTAAGTAGCTTAAAATTGTTGTAATATTTTTAACATGTTTGTAACTTATTTTTTTATTTTTTGTAACTTAGCTTTTTTTATTTTTTGTACTTTAGTTAGTTTATGTAATTGTATTTAATTGTAGTTATTTGTAGGTAGTTTATTTAATTAATTTAATGATAGTGTAGTATTAGGTTTAATTGTAACTTAGGTTAGGATTTATTTTACAGGTAACCAAAATTCCTTTTATTTAGATCCAAGCTCTATGACGCAAACACACTTAATATAGTTGTCAGAAGATAAGAAATCTCGATATACCTCCATAATGGAAAAGATTTAAAAAACAATACAATCACATTTTTAATAGGAGTTTCGTTTTTTAAAACTAAGGGGGATATTAAAAGCACTAAATTAGTGATAACACAAGCAAGATAAGCTTTCCAACTCCACTATGTATTAAGCAGACTAAAGGATTAGAGAATACATATCCCCAAATATATAAGAATTAAGGAATTCACACCCTCGGTGATACCCGATCACTAGTGGAGCTACCAGTGACGTCATAGCCAATGGGATAATCAAGAATTCGGCACTCCCCAAAAACAACCAATAGGATGCCCCAAAAAACGGCACTGCAAAATCCAGGTAAATATCGCAACCAAAAGTATATAATTGAGGCAAAGGATATTACATCACTAACATAGATGTAACAGTTAGAAGAATAACTTGCAATATAGTTTATGTCAGGTATAAAGCTGCGATTAACGGCAGCCACCCCCGACCGGAAGTGACGTCACGGGTACACGGAGGCTAAAAAACCCTTTTTTTAATAATATAACCTCATTTCTCAAAGTGTATATATGGAGCATATCACTATCATATAGGGCTCTATTAAATAGGAGACAATAAAACGAAATATTGATATTTTCAACAAAACAACGAAACCGGAAGTAATATGAACATCCACATCCGGTCACTCATAGGTAATAGCTATAAAAGGCCATCAACAAGTACAAGTAATCAGTCTTGATAAAGGCCTAGAGAGGCCGAAACGCGTAGACCTTGTACTGGTAAGTCTGATTCTATTGAAGCACCTTTCTGTTAATTTATTACACATTGTACCTATTTCCTTTTTCCACAGGTACCCACTGTTATTTTTGCATTTTATTTTTGCAATCATATTGTTTTTTATCGTCTTGTATATATTTTTCACCATGAATGACTCTCCTATCTTGTGAGTGAATCCCCTGTTCCAAAGTCACTAGAACACTATCTGTTTTAAGGAAGTTACATCACTTTGAAGTTTATTTTGTGTGTATCATTTGGAGTTATTTTTGGACTATCGCAATTTGGAGTTATTTTTGCGCTATCGCAATAATCACTGTCATTTTATTTTTCCCAATCCACTGTTTTTTTCAATCCATTGTTTTTCACGAATTGGACTATTTTTAAGATTTTTAAGATTTTTTGACACATTGCTTTGGATATGCTTTGGAACATCTACATTTGAGTTTTGATCACAGCACCAACCCATTTAGGACACTTTTTGGGACACAGATCTTTTGTTTCTGTTTCTTTTTCACCAGTATCCACAGTCTTAGGACACATATTAATACTAGAGGATCTGTTATTTCAGGCATAACCTGGAGTCCAATCACAGTAGATCCCTACTCAAGGTGCAATTTCAAGTCCTTCTCAACGTTTGATATTGATTTAAACGCATCAATTTGATAATTTGATTATCTGATTTTATTGCATAAATTTTAATTTATTGTATACATTGTAATTAGTCTTGGATCCATAGACTAGGAGGTTTTATTGTTTTTATTATTATTATTGTTATTTCTCTTGTATAACATTAAACTCTGAAATTTTTACACCTAGCCTCCGTGTGTTGGCGCCTGGTTACCCCACCTTTTACATTCTTACACCATTGGTGATAGCTAGGTATCACCATTTTCCGGGCCCACAGGTGTTAGTTGGCGCTTAAGTAGAAAACCTACTCTACACAAAGTATAGTGTAGTGTTAGGTGTAATTGTAACTTAGTTTAGGATTTATTTTACAGGTAAATTTCAGTTTATTTTAGCTAGGTAAGCTATTAAATAGTTAATAACTATTTAATAGCTATTGTACCTAGTTAAAATAAATTGAAAGGTACCTGTAAAATAAAAATAAATCCTAAGATAGCTAGAATATAATTATTATTTATATTGTAGCTATATTAGGGTTTATTTTATAGGTAAGTATTTAGTTTTAAATAGGATTCATTTAGTTAATAATAAAAATATTATTTAGATTTATTTAATTAATATTTAAGTTAGGGGGGCGTTAGGGTTAGGGTTAGACTTAGGTTTAGGGGTTAATAATTTTATTACAGTGGCGGCGGCGTAGTGGGGGGCAGGATAGGGGTTAATAAATTTATTATAGGGGGCGACGGTGTAGGGGAGGCAGATTAGGGGTTAATAAATTTATTATAGGTGACGACGGTGTAGGGGGGGCAGGATAGGGGTTAATAGGTTTAATATAGGTTGCTGCGGGTTCAGGGAGCGGCGGTTTAGGGGTTAAACTATTTATTTAGTTGCAGAGAGGTGCGAGATCAGCAGGATAGGGGTTAATAACTTTATAATAGAGGGCGACGGTGTAGGGGG
Source organism: Bombina bombina (assembly GCF_027579735.1). NCBI lineage: Eukaryota > Metazoa > Chordata > Amphibia > Anura > Bombinatoridae > Bombina > Bombina bombina. The sequence continues at coordinate 15,488,660 of NC_069503.1, read as the reverse complement.
GGCAGGATAGGGGTTACTAGGTATACTGTAGGTGGCAGCGGTGTCCGGGAGCGGCGGTTTAGGGGTTAATACATTTATAAGAGTTGCGGCAGGGTCTAGGAGCGGCGGTTTAGGGGTTAATACATTTATCAGAGTTGCGGCGGGGTCTAGGAGCGGCGGTTTAGGGGTTAATACATTTATAAGAGTTGCGGCAGGGTCTAGGAGCGGCGGTTTAGGGGTTAGTAACTTTATTGAGTTGCGGGGGGCTCCGGGGGCGCCGGTATAGGGATAGAACAGTGTAGTTTAGTGTGGGTGCTTAGTGACAGGCTAGCAATAAAGCTGGGAAAAAGCCGAAGGGCAGCGAGATCGGATGAGTGATAACTCTCACAGTCCGCTGCTCATCGCCCCGCGGCTTTTTGACAGCTTTATTTGATAACTTAGGCGTATTTTTTCAGGTCCGCGGCGGCGATGTGAGGCGAGCTTAGGCGGGCGTATTGGGCCGGCGAAGCCAGAAAAGTAGACGGCTTGATAACTACCCCCCCTAAGTGTCTCTTTGTGATAGTAAATTGAGACTGGCATTAATGTTGACGCTCAGTGCGGTCCCAGCATTCAACTACTATTAAATGGCAAGCTGCCACTAGAGAGCTTTGTTAGCGGTATGTAACAAATCATATTTTAGCGGTCTATGGTTTGCAATAACCAGTTAAGTAACAAAAGTTAAACTAGTAAGATTTCTGTTTACGTAATTATATCAATTTAATTCCCGCCTGTGCAGGCCAACAGTTCCAGGTAAATTTAAAAATAAATAGAGCTCCCCTAAGCTCTATAACCCCCTGACCGGTTTCGCCCGTATAGGGCTTTTTCAAAGGCGGCGAGCCGCCGGAAGTTTGGGAATATATACGGGTTGAGGACCTGGTCCCGTCTCCTATCTGATTGGATGGTCTGACTGTCAATCTGGGCAATTCCGCCAATCGCTGAGTTTCTTTTTTCGCAATAGCCGTTTGAGCTATACAGCCGCAGGCATATGATACAAATATGCAACCTATTTCGGATAGTAACTCGGGGTTGTGTTAGGCAAAAGGGAGAATATGATCTTATGGTATTTTACATCTTGTAGGTTATATGTGTTCTGATATTTTGTACATTATTCCTGTATCTGATTGTGTATCTTTCATTTGATTCATACTGAACCTTATAATAATTTCTGTGCATAAATTTCTTAGTATGAACAAGTCAGGTTGATATATTATAGACAACTATATTTAAAGTACACGTTAAAGAGTTATTGGCCAAATAAAATTTAATATTCAGATTTGAACAAATATTCTTCATTCTATTCTTACCATCTTAATCTTGATTATTTTTATACTGGTGATATGATACGTGGGATGATACTCAGCGAAAAAAAACAAACTCAGCGATTGGCGGAATTGCCCAGATTGACAGTCAGACCATCCAATCAGATAAGAGACAACATTGGGACCGGGTCCTCAACCCGTATATATTCCCAAACTTCCGGCGGCTCGCCGCCTTTGAAAAAGCCCTATACGGGCGAAACCGGTCAGGGGGTTATAGAGCTTAGGGGAGCTCTATTTATTTTTAAATTTACCTGGAACTGTTGGCCTGCACAGGCGGGAATTAAATTAATATAATTACGTAAACAGAATTCTTACTAGTTTAACTTTTGTTACTTAACTGGTTATTGCAAACCATAGACCGCTAAAATATGATTTGTTACATACCGCTAACAAAGCTCTCTAGTGGCAGCTTGCCATTTAATAGTAGTTGAATGCTGGGACCGCACTGAGCGTCAACATTAATGCCAGTCTCAATTTACTAACTATCACAAACAGACACTAGCAGGCCCATTTATCAAGCTCCGTACAGAGCTTGAAGGGCCGTGTTGCTGGCGAGTCTTCAGACTCGCCAGAAACACAACTTATGAAGCAGCGGTCACAAAGACCGCTGCTCCATAACCCTGTTCGCCTGCTCGGAGCAGGCGGACAGGAATCACCGGAAATCAACCCGATCTAATACGATCGGGTTGATTGACACCTCCCTGCTGGCGGCCGATTGGCCGCGAGTCAGCAGGAGGCGGCGTTACACCAGCAGCTCTTGTGAGCTGCTGGTGCAATGTTAAATGCGGAGAGCGTATTGCTCTCCGCATTTAGCGAGGTCTTGCGGACCTGATCCGCAGTGTCGGATCAGGTCCGCAAGCCCTTTGATAAATGGGCCTGTTGGTCTGCCAGTGAGCTTTAAACTCTGTTGCTACCATTATAAACTCTGTTGCTACCATTACAAGTGTGGGTACGATTGACACTTTTATAAATAACTTTCAATAGATACTTAGCGAATACATGTAGTTTAAGAGATTAACAATATTTCTCTTGCTGCAATCGTGAACCGGATACATACCGGTAAAATATTATGTTCAAAAGAACTAACTATCGGCTAGATTTAGAGTTTTGTCGGTAAGGACCTGCGTAGCTAACGCCGGCTTTTTTCTGGCCGCACCATAAAAATAACTCTGGTATTGAGAGTCCACATAAAGGCTGCGTTAGGCTCCAAAAAAAGAGCGTAGAGCATATTTAACGCAGCTTCAACTCTCGATAGCAGAGTTGCTTACGGACGCGGTCAGCCTCAAAAACGTGCTCGTGCACGATTCCCCCATAGGAAACAATGGGGCTATTTGAGCTGAAAAAAAACCTAACACCTGCAAAAAAGCCGCGTTCAGCTCCTAACGCAGCCCCATTGTTTGCTATGGGGAAACACTTCCTACGTCTGCACCTAACACCCTAACATGTACCCCGAGTCTAAACACCACTAACCTTACACTTACTAACCCCTAATCTGCCGCCCCCGCTATCGCTGACCCCTGCATATTATGTTTAACCTCTAATCTGCCGCTCCGTAAACCGCCGCTACTTACATTATCCTTATGTACCCCTAATCTGCTGCCCCTAACACCGCCGACCCCTATATTATATTTATTAACCCCTAATCTGCCCCCTACAACGTCGCCTCCACCTGCCTACACTTATTAACCCCTAATCCGCCTCACTAACCCTATAATAAATAGTATTAACCCCTAATCTGCCCTCCCTAACATCGCCGACACCTAACTTCAATTATTAACCCCTAATCTGCCGACTGGAGCTCACCGCTATTCTAATAAATGTATTAACCCCTAAAGCTAAGTCTAACCCTAACACTAACACCCCCCTAAATTAAATATAATTTTAATCTAACGAAATTAATTAACTCTTATTAAATAAATTATTCCTATTTAAAGATAAATACTTACCTGTAAAATAAATCCTAATATAGCTACAATATAAATTATAATTATATTATAGCTATTTTGGGATTAATATTTATTTTACAGGTAACTTTGTATTTATTTTAACCAGGTACAATAGCTATTAAATAGTTAAGAACTATTTAATAGCTAAAATAGTTAAAATAATTACAAAATTACCTGTAAAATAAATCCTAACCTAAGTTACAATTAAACCTAACACTACACTATCAATAAATTAATTAAATAAAATACCTATAATTATCTACAATTAAACCTAACACTACACTATCAATAAATAAATTAAATACAATACCTACAAATAACTACAATGAAATAAACCATCTAAAGTACAAAAAATAAAAAAGAACTAAGTTACAAAAAATAAAAAAATATTTACAAACATAAGAAAAATATTACAACAATTTTAAACTAATTACACCTACTCTAAGCCCAATAATAAAATAACAAAGCCCCCAAAATAAAAAAATGCCCTACCCTATTCTAAATTACTAAAGTTCAAAGCTCTTTTACCTTACCAGCCCTGAACAGGGCCCTTTGCGGGGCATGCCCCAAGAAGTTCAGCTCTTTTGCCTGTAAAAAAAAACATACAATACCCCCCCCAACATTACAACCCACATACCCCTAATCTAACCCAAACCCCCCTTAAATAAACCTAACACTAAGCCCCTGAAGATCTTCCTACCTTATCTTCACCATACCAGGTTCACCGATCGATCCAGAAGAGCTCCTCCGATGTCCTGATCCAAGCCCAAGCGGGGGGCTGAAGAGGTCCATGATCCGGCTGAAGTCATCATCCAAGCGGGAGCTGAAGAGGTCCATGATCCGGATGAAGTCTTCTATCAACGGCATCTTCAATCTTCTTTCTTTGGGAGCCATCATCTTCCATCCGACGCGGAACATCCTCTTCTCCCGACGCCTACTAGCCGAATGACGCTTGGATGAAGACTTCAATCGGATGGAAGACCTCTTCTGCCCCGCTTGGATGAAGACTTCTACCGGATGGAGGACCTCTTCTTGCTCCGCTTGGATGAAGAATTTGGCTCGGCTGGGTGAAGACGACTCAAGGTAGGGAGATCTTCAGGGGCTTAGTGTTAGGTTTATTTAAGGGGGGTTTGGGTTAGATTAGGGGTATGTGGGTGGTGGGTTGTAATGTTGGGGGGGGGTATTGTATGTTTTTTTTTTACAGGCAAAAGAGCTGAACTTCTTGGGGCATGCCCCGCAAAGGGCCCCGTTCAGGGCTGGTAAGGTAAAAGAGCTTTGAACTTTAGTAATCTAGAATAGGGTAGGGCATTTTTTTATTTTGGGGGGCTTTGTTATTTTATTAGGGGGCTTAGAGTAGGTGTAATTAGTTTAAAATTGTTGTAATATTTTTCTTATGTTTGTAAATATTTTTTTATTTTTTGTAACTTAGTTCTTTTTTATTTTTTGTACTTTAGTTAGTTTATTTCATTGTAGTTATTTGTAGGTATTGTATTTAATTAATTTATTGATAGTGTAGTGTTAGGTTTAATTGTAGGTAATTGTAGGTATTTTATTTAATTAATTTATTGATAGTGTAGAGTTAGGTTTAATTGTAACTTAGGTTAGGATTTATTTTACAGGTAAATTTGTAATTATTTTAACTATTTTAGCTATTAAATAGTTCTTAACCTGTTTAAAATAAATACAAAGTTACCTGTAAAATAAATATTAATCCTAAAATAGCTATAATATAATTATAATTTATATTGTAGCTATATTAGGATTTATTTTACAGGTAAGTATTTAGCTTTAAATAGGAATAATTTATTTAATAAGAGTTAATTAATTTCGTTAGATTAAAATTATATTTAATTTAGGGGGTGTTAGTGTTAGGGTTAGACTTAGCTTTAGGGGTTAATACATTTATTAGAATAGCGGTGAGCTCCAGTCGGCAGATTAGGTGTTAATGTTTGAAGTTAGGTGTCGGCGATGTTAGGGAGGGCAGATTAGGGGTTAATACTATTTATTATAGGGTTAGTGAGGCGGATTAGGGGTTAATAACTTTATAATAATAGCGGTGCGGTCTGCTCGGCAGATTAGGGGTTAATAAGTGTAGGCAGGTGGAGGCGACGTTGAGGGGGCAGATTAGGGGTTAATAAATATAATATAGCGGTCGGCGGTGTTAGGGGCAGCAGATTAGGGGTACATAAGTATAACGTAGGTGGCGGCGCTTTGCGGTCGGCAGATTAGGGGTTAATTATTGTAGGTAGCTGGCTGCGACGTTGTGGGGGGCAGATTAGGAGTTAATAAATATAATACAGGGGTCGGCGGTGTTAGGGGCAGCAGATTAGGGGTACATAAGTATAACGTAGGTGGCGGTCGGCAGATTAGGGGTTAAAAAAATGTAATCGAGTGGCGGCGATGTGGGGGGACCTCGGTTTAGGGGTACTTGAAGTTAGGTGTCGGCGATGTTAGGGAGGGCAGATTAGGGGTTAATACTATTTATTATAGGGTTATTGAGGCGGGAGTGAGGCGGATTAGGGGTTAATACATTTATTATAGTAGCGGTGAGGTCCGGTCGGCAGATTAGGGGTTAATAATTGTAGGTAGGTGGAGGCGACGTTGGGGGCGGCAGATTAGGGGTTAATAAATATAATATAGGGGTCGGCGGTGTTAGGGGCAGCAGATTAGAGGTTCATAGGGCTAACGTAGGTTGCGGCGGTGTACGGAGCGGCAGATTAGGGGTTAAAATTTTTTAATAGAGTGGCGGCGATGTGGGGGGGGGCCTCGGTTTAGGGGTACATAGGTAGTTTATGGGTGTTAGTGTACTTTAGAGTACAGTAGTTAAGAGCTTTATGAACCGGCGTTAGCCCAGAAAGCTCTTAACTACTGACTTTTTTCTGCGGCTGGAGTTTTGTCGTTAGAATTCTAACGCTCACTTCAGACACAACTCTAAATACCGCAGTTAGAAAAATCCCATTGAAAAGATAGGATACGCAATTTACGTAAGGGGATCTGCGGTATGGAAAAGTCGCGGCTGAAAAGTGAGCGTTAGACCCTTTTTTTAATGACTCCAAATACCGGAGGTAGCCTAAAACCAGCGTTAGGAGCCTCTAACGCTGGTTTTCACGGCTACCGCCAAACTCCAAATCTAGGCCTATATTAGCAAAATCCACGTTTGCATGCTTGAGATTGGCTTACTTGGTTAACCCTTGCAAACCCATTTGCCTGCATCTATGTAATTAACCTACTACAATTTATTTTTTTTTTTATTTTTTTTTTTATATAATTGTGTAGCAATCTTGCCTCAGTTATTTCAGCAGGCAACACTAAGCAACCTTATAATATTATCTCATTGGGTGAGCGGTATTTTACACATGAATCACCTATTTAACCTATTAAGGGATATCCCAGCTAGATATATTCAGCAATTATACATGTCAAGACAAACCCCTGGGACTATACCACTAGGCCAGTCAGAGTAATATTCTAACAACAATAAACAAACGGTTGGTACTTAAATACTCAAGCTGATCCATACTACATTGAAATCCAAACAGTGGATTCAGTACAAAAACAACCACAGGTTGATATTTGTAATTCAGATGATCTGAAATCCTCAGTATTGTGTATCAAATAAAGTACAACACAAACATGACATCGTATGTATAAATAAAGTGATACCATAACGTTACAAGCACTATTTTCCACTGTTTATTACATGTTACTATCATCATACCTAATTCCAATCACAATATAAATTGGAATTAGGACCTCTGACTTATAACTAATGACAAACTATAGCCTAATAATCATAAGGTTTGAAAATACTATTAAAATAGTTTTCAACATAGCTGGATGACCACACTAAGTAACGGTCAGATAGAATATATTATCAACCTCTTAGTGATAATATTTAACTTCACATTATTTCTTTATATCAAGGCAAACAACATTACTATAGTCTAATTAATTGAAGATTTGTATCTTCTATATTTACTATATATTATTCTACTTTAACAAAACTGATCTAATATAGGCTGTTGACAACATATATTGATATGTGATACTTTTTTACTACTATATCACAGTGGGTAGATACACCCACATCCTTTGCCTGATATTGTGATACAGATCTTTTCTACCAGCTAATTAACTCCTAAAGAGGATCTTCATCTAGTGGTCTTTGGCGCAACACACCGCCTGTGCACTTTCCTACAACTACTTTAGATATATCAAAGGCTCATCTCAGATTGGGGGAAAGGCCTTCAGTTCTTTGGTTGTTTTTAACTTGAGTTTTTATTTTAAATGATTGTAATAAAAGTTATATTTTAATTTTCCCAATTTCTCTACTATAAGTCCAGGCACAGAGTGCTACAAGTGCAGTCTTTAGGGAGGTTCTTTCCTCTCTTTTTTGTTCAGTATATTACAGACTGCACAGCACCACTTTTCTGCTAAAATAATGATTTAGACATGAACAAGGTATTGTGTCAGCTAACTTAAATATAGGAAAGGTTGCCGGTGTGGTGCCACTGTATTTGTGTTGTGGTAAAAAATTTAATTGTTTCTATCTGCAAGAATATAATTACAAAAATCCAAACCAGGAATTAAACTGCTACAAAAACTTTTATTCATTGCTAACAACCAACTTTCTTTATCCTGTTTTCTACACATTATCATTGGACAACTGTTTGCTGTCAATCATCCTTTGCAACCAGGAGCTTACCTTTTGCATATTCAGTGACACCTGTTGTATTCAAGCATCAGCTGACCTCATCTAACAGATCCCTCTACACAGGAATCACTGCAGCCTCAGCCTTTTCCACAGCACAGGAATTCAACAGAAAGAAATAACATATTGAACACGGTAAGAGCTTTTTCTACTTACAATCTGTATTTATTTTCTAAGCAAACTGTAAACTTTATTCCTGCCCACACTCCCCTATTAAATGCATGTGAATTGAACTCCTGCTTATCATGCCTTATAAGCATTGGGAGAAATAACATCCTACACACTTACTCTTAAAGGGAGTGTCAGTGCATAGCATGATTAAATTAACCATTTCAGTGGCTGAGTGTCCATAAAAGACTGAATGTTACAGACAGTTCCAGCTGCCAAAGGAGCAGTAGGCCAAGTACCTTACCCCTGGCCTGAAAGGTTCTGCACTGGAGGCTTTTGCTGAACTACCCCCAGAATTTGATCAGGACTATGATTCCATCAAAGCTGCACTGCAGAGGAGATATAATCTTACTCCTGAGGTGTACAGGAAGAAATTCCGTTCTCTGCAGAAAGGTACGTCAGAGAGCTATACTGCAGCTGTTGGGAACTTGATGACAGCTTTTAAACAGTGGGTCAGGGGGCTAAAGGTTGCCACTATGGAGGAGCTGGAAGAGCTGATTGTGAAGGAGCAATTTTTGCAGCTGTGCCCAGCAGAAGTTCAAGAATGGGTTTTGGATCGTAAACCCATAACAGCATTGAAAGCTGGTGAGCTGGCTGATTTTTACACAGCCAACAGGTCACCAGGGAATGGGAGAAAATCCTTTGCTAAGGGGGGATCCACCTGGAAAGGAGCTGCTGCACAACCCCCCTTCACAAAACCTGATGTGCCTTTGTCTAGTGTGTTTGCTCCCTCCGGGAAACGAGGGGCGAGTGCTGCACCTGGGCAGGGGGATACCCGCAGGTGTTTTGCTTGCAACAAAGTGGGCCACATCAGCTCCACTTGTCCAGAGAAGATTAACTTGGAGCAATTAGCTGGAGGGGTAATCCCTCAGAAGTACCGGCATCTGTTTTATTTGTTACACGTCCAGAGGAAAGCAACCTGGAGAACTGGCAACCTGTGCTCGTCGGAACTAAGGTAACACTTGGGCTTCAAGACACAGGCGCAGCCGTGACTCTTGAGCGTCCAGGGCTGGTGCACTCTAAGGACATTATTCCTGGCAGGACTGTAGCAGTTAAAGGGATTGGGGGAATGAAACTTGCAGTGCCTATGGCACGAGTATATCTTGATTGGGGAGCGGGGAGAGGTTTAAGAAATGTGGGGGTATCTGAAAATATTCCTAATGATGTTTTACTGGGTACCGATCTGGGTAGATTGTTATCTCTTTATGTGCCTGACAATTCTACATGTGACCTAGGGACATTAGTTGCAGACCCTTATGTGAAAAGGGCTGTGTATGAAAATGCTCAGAGACATTATGACCAGGAGGGAGGACAGAGTGCATGTGTGCAAAGTGCTGTGCCTGAACTGGGGGTGTCTGTGCTGAGATGTGAACCTGTAAGAGGAGAGACTGACTGGGGAGAAAGACGGATAGATGGTGTGTGTCTTCCTGTGATTGAACCATCAGTACCTGCAGAATTACAGTTAACTGTACAGGGTGAGACTGACTGGGGAGAAAGGCATATAGACTGTGTAGGTCTGTCTGTGCCTGAACCAAGTTTAACTGTACAGGAAGAAACTGTCTGTGAGAGGAGGCAGATGAGTGTTGAGTGTCTGTCTGTGATTGAATCAGTGGATTCTATTGAAGGAGGTGAGACTGACTGGGCAACTGGGCCGCTGGATGATGTGTGCCAGTCTGTGCCAGAAACACTTGAGTCCCCTGTGGAAAGACAGCATATATGGGATAAATGGCAGAAGGAAGATGTGTGCTTGGCTGCACCAGTGTCAGAAGGATCCCAAATTCTGTGTGAGGATGTGAAGTGGCAGACTGACTGTGAGAGAGAGCAGGGGGAAAAGGTAGCCCACTCTATGATAGAAGCAGCAGAGCCACAGATTTCAGAATGTGTGGGGGAGGAGGGTACAGCATACTCTTTGAGGGACCCCCAGAGTGAGTGTGAAAGATTGTGGGTGACAGAGACCCCAGTAACCTCAGCTGTGACCTATAAACAGACTGCACAGACTAGGGGACAGAGACTGACACAGACTGCAGACACAGGGGGGAGGAGTACAGAGAAGTGTATTTACACAGCCCCAGAGTGTCCTTCAGCAGGTACACTGTTAGGTGTGCAGCATCAGAATCCCCAGCAGGCTCAGCAGCTAGGACCCACAGTGTAGAGGAGGTGGGGCGTTAGTCAGCCCTCTACCAACCCTAACAGAGTGCAGGAGTACAGGAATTCTACTCCAGTGGGAGGGCAAGAGCCCTGGGTAGTTAAGCAGCAACTGACAGCACACAATATGTAGCAAGACCCTAGGCTCCACAGACACCTCTGTAACAAGGGATGACGTGTTATTCAGGGATAAAATGCAAGCCTTATTGGGGAAGGTACCTGCAAAACCCAGATGCTAATGCCATATCCCTACAAAAACAGTTGCAGGATTTTACTGCCAGAGAGGGAGTGTATGAGATGGGGCAAAATATTCTGGTACTAACACGCATGAGGCAGAACCAGCTACAGGCTGCATGGGATGATCCCTGAAATATATTATATCAGCTGGGTAGAGTGAATAGTGTGTCATTTTTAAATGGAGCGCATCCTGATGGCAAAACTGCTATGTGCAATTTGTCTGGCAATGGCGTTTTCATCGCAAGGGGAAGCTCCCTTTGATACACATCGGGAGTGGCTTGTAGCCATCCCCTTTTGCGTCTCTTATTGGGGGAGGTGTCACGAATACCTCAGGATTTAGCTGCTAAGGGGTTAATTCTGTTTAGCCTGTGAGCTAAAAAAAATTGTTTTTCAAGAAGAACTGTCTGTTTATGTTTTCTTTGAAGTGCCAGAAGCCTCATAAATGCTCACACAGGGGGGACCTTTATGGCTCAGGCTATCAGCAGTGGGCATGATGCAAAACAGGGCCTCAGTCACAGAAACAGATATGGTCAATAAAGGGACATGGGTATAATGTATATATGTGTTTAAAACTGTTATGATATTAAAAGAAGGGAAGTATGACAACCCTGTCATATTTGATATCAAACCGTTTCTCACAATGTAAGGAAGAGAGTGCCTGTCAGTCTATATTAAAATGGATGTATCTAGCAGAAATTATATTGTGTTCTCTAAAGTCAGCCAAAGGTACTTAAAGTTTATTGACTGTTGTAAAATATAGGGGGTTTCCCAGGCCAGCCCCTGCTGAGTGGGTGAGGTCAGGCAACCTGATCTATTGGAAAAAATGTATAAGGGTCTTGTGTTTTTACAATTAAATTGTCTTTCTTACAAGGGGAGCTGTTCTACAGAGTAAGGACCATTGCTTCATGCCAGTCCCCAGGCGCAGATCTTGAGACTATTAAAGTATTCAATCTGTTTTTCTCCTTTTTTATTTTAAAAACTGTTTGCTGTGTGTAATTGTATTTGTAACAACTTTTTTTTTATTAATAATGCATTGTGCATAATATTTTTGGCATAATAAATAATTCCTTTATTAAGTGTTGGACTTTTTCTAATAATTGATCCACGTTACTGAAAGAAAAGTGACTGGCGCAGGGTTGGATAACCCTGGTCGTCACACAAGGTAAGTATGCTTGGTCTAAGGAGCCAGGTGAGCATACACAGGTATCAAGGTAAGTATGCTTGGTCTAAGGAGCAAGGTGAGCATACACAGGTATCAAGGTAAGTATGTTTGGTCTCAGGAGCCAGATAAACATATACAGGTATCAAGGTAAGTATGCTTGGTCTAAGGAGCAAGGTGAGCATACACAGGTATCAAGGTAAGTATGTTTGGTCTCAGGAGCCAGATAAACATATACAGGTATCAAGGTAAGTATGCTTAGTCTCAGGAGCTGGGCAAGCATATGCAGGTATCCAAGTAAGTATGCTTAGTCTAAGGAGCAAGGTCAGCATACACAGGTATCAAGGTAAGTATGTTTGGTCTCAGGAGCCAGGTGAGCATATGCAGGTATCAAGGTAAGTATGCTTGGTCTCAGGAACAAGGTGAGCATACACAGGTATCAAGGTAAGAATGCTTGGTCTCAAAAGCAAGGTGAGCATAAACAGGTATCAAGGTAATTATGCTTAGTCTCAGGAGCAAGGCGAGCATACACAGGTATCAAGGTAAGTATGTTTGGTCTCAGGAATAAGGTGAGCATACACAGGTATCAAGGTAAGTATGCTTGGTCTCAAAAGCAAGGTGAGCATACACAGGTATCAAGATAAGTACGCTTGGTCTCAGGAGCAAGGTGAGCATACACAGGTATCAAGGTAAGTATGCTTGGTCTCAGGAACAAGGTGAGCATACACAGGTATCAAGGTAAGTTTGCTTGGTCTCAAAAGCAAGGTGAGCATACACAGGTATCAAGCTAAGTATGCTTGGTCTCAGGAGCAAGGTAAGCATACACAGGTATCAATGTAAGTATGCTTGGTCTCAGGAGCAAGGTGAGCGTACACAGGTATCAAGGTGAGTATGCTTGGTCTCAGGAGCAAGGTGAGCATACACAGGTATCAAGGCAAGTGTGCTTGGTCTCAGGAGCAAGGTGAGCATACACATAAATCAAGGTAAGTATGCTTGGTCTGAACTTTTATAGGAACTCCCACACCTGATACCTCCAGGTGGGAGTTCCTATAATCAGTAGGAGGGCGCTTTAAATTTAGGCAATGTGTGTCCGTGCACGCCTAGGGAGTTGCAGCGGCAGCAGCCGTACAAATCAATCTTGGAATCCCTCCAGATGACAACATAAATTTAATGTTAAATCTTTTTTTAGAACACATTTAAATAAGAAAGATGAAGACCCCAGATTTATGTCAAATGTGTATATTCAGATGATGTGTTTGTTTTTTTAAGAATTCCTGAGATATGAATATTATTAAAGAGACATTTTGATGAATATTTGGTTGTGGTACATATAGTCATAGGAAAAAGACACCCTCTTTGAATTCTATAGTTTTACCTATCAGGACATAATAACAATCATCTGGTCCTGTTATCAGGTCCTAAAATTAGGTAAATACAACCTCAGTTGAACAACAACACATGACATATTATACTGTATCATGATTTATTTAACAAAAATAAAGCCAAAATGGCTCTTTACTGCTCCCAAACGCCTAGATTTAGAGTTTTGTCGGTAACGACCCACGTAGCTAACGCATGTTTTTTTTCTCCTGCACCTTTTAAATACCGCTGGTATTTAGAGTTCACAGAATGCCTGCGTTAGGCTCCAAAAAAGGAGCGTAGAGCATAATTTACCGCCACTGCAACTCTCAATACCAGCGGTGCTTACGGACGCGGCCAGCTTCAAAAACGTGCTCGTGCACGATTTCCCCATAGAAAACAATGGGGCATTTTGAGCTGATAAAAAACCAAACACCTGCAAAAAAGCAGCATTCAGCTCCTAACGCTGCCCCACTGTTTCCTATGGGGAAACACTTCCTATGTCTGCACCTAACACCCTAACATGTACCCCGAGTCTAAACACCCCTAACCTTACACTTATTAACCCCTAATCTACCACCCCCGCTATCGTTGACACCTGCATATTTTTTTTAACCCCTAATCTGCTGCTCCGTACACCGCCGCAACCTACATTATACCTATGTACCCCTAATCTGCTGCCCCTAACACCACCGACCCCTATATTATATTTATTAACCCCTAATCTGCCCCCCACAACGTCGCCGCCAGCTACCTACAATTATTAACCCCTAATCTGCCGAACGGACCTCACCGCTACTCTAATAAATTTATTAACCCCTAAAGCTAAGTCTAACCCTAACACTAACACCCCCTTAAGTTAAATATAATTTAAATCTAACAAAATAAATTAACTCTTATTAAATAAATTAATCCTATTTAAAGCTAAATACTTACCTGTAAAATAAACCCTAATATATATACAATATAAATTATAATTATATTGTAGCTATTTTAGGATTAATATTTATTTTACAGGCAACTTTGTATTTATTTTAACCAGGTACAATAGCTATTAAATAGTTAATAACTATTTAATAGTTACCTAGTTAAAATAATTACAAAATTACCTGTAAAATAAATCCTAACCTAAGTTACAATTAAACCTAACACTACACTATCAATAAATAAATTAAATAAAATACCTACAAGTATCTACAATTAAACCTAACACTACACTATCAATAAATTAATTAAATACAATACCTACAACTAAATACAATTAAATAAACTAACTAAAGTACAAAAAATAAAAAAGAACTAAGTTACAAAAAATAAAAAAATATTTACAAACATTAGAAAAATATTACAACAATTTTAAACTAATTACACCTACTCTAAGCCCCTAATAAAATAACAAAGACCCCCAAAATAAAAAAATGCCCTACCCTATTCTAAAATTAAAATAGAAAAGCTCTTTTACCTTACCAGCCCTGAAAAGGGCCTTTTGCGGGGCATGCCCCAAAGAATTCAGCTATTTTGCCTGTAAAAAAAAAACATACAATACCCCCCCCCCCAACATTACAACCCACCACCCACATACCCCTAATCTAACCCAAACACCCCTTAAATAAACCTAACACTAAGCCCCTGAAGATCACCCTACCTTGTCTTCACCACACCGGGTTCACCGATCGGTCCTGAGGAGCCTCCGAAGTCTTCATCCAAGCCCAAGCGGGGGGCTAAAGAGGTCCATGATCCGACTGAAGTCTTCATCCAAGCCCAAGCGGGGGGCTGAAGAGGTCCATGATCCGACTGAAGTCTTCATCCAAGCGGGAGCTGAAGAGGTCCATGATCCGGCTGAAGTCTTCTATCAAGCGGCATCTTCAATCTTCTTTCTTCCGGATCCATGTTCATCCCGCCGACGCAGAACATCCATCTTCACCGACGACTTCCCGACGAATGACGGTTCCTTTAAGGGACGTCATCCAAGATGGCGTCCCTCGAATTCCGATTGGCTGATTCTATCAGCCAATCGGAATTAAGGTAGGAAAATTCTGATTGGCTGATGGAATTAGCCAATCAGATTCAAGTTCAATCCGATTGGCTGATCCAATCAGCCAATCAGATTGAGCTTACATTCTATTGGCTGATCGGAACAGCCAATAGAATGCGAGCTCAATCTGATTTGCTGATTGGATCAGCCAATCGGATTGAACTTGAATCTGATTGGCTGATTCCATCAGCCAATCTGAATTTTCCTACCTTAATTCCGATTGGCTGATAGAATCCTATCAGCCAATCGGAATTCGAGGGACGCCATCTTGGATGCCATCCCTTAAAGGAACCGTCATTCGTCGGGAAGTCGTCGGTGAAAATGGATGTTCCGCGTCGGCGGGATGAACATGGATCCGGAAGAAAGAAGATTGAAGATGCCGCTTGATAGAAGACTTCAGCCGCATCATGGACCTCTTCAGCTCCCGCTTGGATGAAGACTTCAGTTGGATCATGGACCTCTTCAGCCCCCCGCTTGGCCTTGGATGAAGATTTCAGAGGCTCCTCAGGACCGATCAGTGAACCCGGTGTGGTTAGGACAACGTAGGGAGTTCTTCAGGGGCTTAGTGTTAGGTTTATTTAAGGGGGGTTTGGGTTAGATTAGGGGTATGTGGGTGGTGGGTTGTAATGTTGGGGGGGGGTATTGTATGTTTTTTTTTTTACAGGCAAAAGAGCTGAATTCTTTGGGGCATGCCCCGCAAAAGGCCCTTTTCAGGGCTGGTAAGGTAAAAGAGCTTTTGTATTTTTATTTTAGAATAGGGTAGGGCATTTTTTTTATTTTGGGGGTCTTTGTTATTTTATTAGGGGGCTTAGAGTAGGTGTAATTAGTTTAAAATTGTTGTAATATTTTTCTAATGATTGTAAATATTTTTTTATTTTTTGTAACTTAGTTCTTTTTTATTTTTTGTACTTTAGTTAGTTTATTTAATTGTATTTATTTGTAGGTATTGTATTTAATTTATTTATTGATAGTGTAGTGTTAGGTTTAATTGTAACTTAGGTTAGGATTTATTTTACAGGCAATTTTGTAATTATTTTAACTAGGTAACTATTAAATAGTTATTAACTATTTAATAGCTATTGTACCTGGTTAAAATAAATACAAATTTGCCTGTAAAATAAATATTAATCCTAAAATAGCTACAATATAATTATAATTTATATTGTAGCTATATTAGGGTTTATTTTACAGGTATTTAGCTTTAAATAGGAATCATTTATTTAATAAGAGTTAATTTATTTCACTAGATTTAAATTATATTTAACTTAGGGGGGTGTTAGGGTTAAGGTTAGACTTAGCTTTAGGGGTTAATAAATGTATTAGAGTAGCGGTGAGGTTCGGTCGGCAGATTAGGGGTTAATACTTGAAGTTAGGTGTCGGCGATGTTAGGGAGGGCAGATTAGGGGTTAATACTATTTATTATAGGGTTATTGAGGCGGGAGTGAGGCGGATTAGGGGTTAATACATTTATTATAGTAGCGGTGAGGTCCGGTCGGCAGATTAGGGGTTAATAATTGTAGGTAGGTGGAGACGACGTTGGGGGCGGCAGATTAGGGGTTAATAAATATAATATAGGGGTCGGCGGTGTTAGGGGCAGCAGTTTAGAGGTTCATAGGGATAACGTAGGTTGCGGCGGTGTACGGAGCGGCAGATTAGGGGTTAAAAATTTTTAATAGAGTGGCGGCGATGTGGGGGGGCCTCGGTTTAGCTGTACATAGGTAGTTTATGGGTGTTAGTGTACGTTAGAGCACAGTAGTTAAGAGCTTTATAAACCGGCGTTAGCCCAAAAAGCTCTTAACTACTGACTTTTTTCTGCGGCTGGAGTTTTGTCGTTAGATTTCTAACACTCACTTCAGCCACGACTCTAAATACCGGCATTAGAAAGATCCCATTGAAAAGATAGGATACGCAAATGGCGTAGGGGGATCTGCGGTATGGAAAAGTCGCGGCTGCAAAGTGAGCGTTAGACCCTTTCCTGACTGACTCTAAATACCAGCGGTAGCCCAAAACCAGCGTTAGGAGCCTCTAACGCTGGTTTTGACGGCTAACGCCAAACTCTAAATCTAGCCGATTGGAATTTAGAGGCTAAATAGCAGCCAGGTGCTGCTAATCAAATTCCCTTGAATAAATGATCATCAGCAAGTGTGACCATTATTATTATTATTGTTATTAATTATTTATAAAGTGCCAACAGATTCCGCAGTGCTGTACATGGATACAAAGATAAAATTACAACAGTGATACAATACAATATAAGACACCGGACAAAATTAAACAAACAAATACTGAAATCAGCCAATAGGATGAGAGCTACTGAAATTCTATTGGCTGATTTGAATAGCCAACAACATTTTCAGTAGCTCTCATCCTATTGGCTGATTTGAACAGCCAATAGGATTTGAGTAGCTCTCATCATATTGGCTGATTTGAGTTTGAAGAATCAAATCAGCCTATAGGAATTCAAGGGACGCCATCTTTAATCGTGTACCTTGAATTCACTATTCAGTGTACGGCGGAGATCGTACAAAGAGGATCTTCCACGCTGCATGGCTCCGCGGTCGCGGTCTTTTGGGTGGGTTTTTATTTTAGACTAGGGTTTGGGCAGAAAAAGAGCTAAATGCCATTTTAAGGGAAATGCCTATAAAAATGCCCTTATCAGTGCAATTGGTAGTTTTTTTTAGTGTTAGGTTCTTTTATTTTGGGGGGTATTTTACTGTTAGGGGGGACTTAGATTTTTTTTTTCTGCAAAAGAGCTGTTTAACTTAGGGCAATGCCCTGCAAAAGCCCTTTTAAGGGCTACTGGTAGTTTAACATTAGATTAGGGGGTGTTTTTATTTTGGGGGGCTTTTATATTCTCATAAGGATTAGGTATAATTTTTTAAATTTTTATAATTGTGTGTTTCATTTTCTGTAATATTAGATTTTTGTGTGTAATTGTAGCTTAATTTATACTTAGTTTATTTTTTATTTTTAAAGTAATGTTAATTTATGGGGGTGTTAGGTTAGGGGGTGTTAGGTTAGGGGGCTTAGTGTTTCATTATTTGCGTTGTTGGCTTTGACAGTTTAGGGGTTAATAGATTAGCATTGCGTTGTGGGCTTTGGCAGCTTAGTGGGTAAAAAGATTTATTAGCATTGCGTTGTGGGCTTTTGCGGTTTAGGGGTTAATACTTTAATAGGTTTATTGTGTTGTGAGTTAATGGCGATTAGGGGTTAATAGTTTTATTAGGTAGTTTGCGTTGTTGGGTTGGCGGATTTAGGGGTTAATACATGCAGCGCTGTATATTGGATACCAAACCCGCGTCAAAACCGCATATGTATTAGAGTCCTAAGTAGTTATCCGGTCTTAACACGCCCCCTTTGTGATCTTGTTGCTCCATTAGTATGATTTGATCCAATGCAGCCAACTAACATGACAGCTTTCTTTCAAATATATATATTTTAATGTATATGCTTGTGATCTGTGTATTTTAACCTTTGCTATACCAGTAGTTTATCAAGCAAGCACTGCCACTTTAACATAATCTAAACGGCCCTATATATATAAGCTCATTGTAACATTTTTTTTTTTTCCACCTGTCCCTTATTATGGGTAGGGTTAAATCACTCATCAACCTAAAAACCTACCCATTACCGTATCCTCATCGCTTGGTAATTTGTGTATTGAATCCTTGAGTTTCTCACAAGTCAGTACGTCGCTTGAGCAGTTGCTCATATTTGTAAAAGAATCAACTCTCGTTCCGCCTGCATTCCATCTCCACTGGCCTGTTCTGTCATCAAGCAGCATCCAGTTACATACTTATTAAATATTCTCAGTCCTCCATTAATTAACTTCATTCTATATGTTAAGGGGTTCTTAACAATCCTGAGATACTTTGGGGCCGAATTATCAAGCTCAGATCACTAGAAACTTAAGTAAAGAAGCAGCAGTCTTAAGACCACTGCTCCTTAACTCGTTCGCCACCTCTGAGATTGTAGACAGCAATCTGCACGATTGGATACAATTGGGTTGATTGATACCTCTTGCTAGCGGCCGATAGGCTGCAAATCTGCAGGGGCGGGATTGCACAAGCATTTAATGAGAAATGCTTGTGCAATGATAAATGCCGACAGCTTATGCTGTCAGCATTTATCGATGTGCGGCGGACATGATCCTTTACAGTGGATAAATCTACCCTACAGTATACAGACCTCGTACTGTGTATATAGATAAGTTTCAGGTTCTAAATGCAGCAGTGTTGCATCAATGAGAAGTTTTATAAAACACTATTGATACTGTTTCTTTAGGATGCGCATTCATCCTTTTTCTTTCACTGTCTAATAGTGTTTTTTTCCGTTGGAATTTCACTCCGTTATAGGAGCTGCAGACCAGTCTCATCAGTGGATTACACAGGTTACTGACTGTTGTCCTGACATTGCACTGTTTGCAGACCCAAGATCAGAATAGAGCGGTTCTACCATGGTCTAAGTGAGCTGAACGGAGTTTGATTCTTATTTTTATGTCAAGAATGATCTCCTAGCAAGGTTACGAGGTTTCTTCTCTTCTTATTTACAGATTGACTCCATCACCTTTTGTTTTAAGTGGAGCAGCCTCACCGTTGCCATTATTTTCAACATTAACTGTTTGCACATTCAGACTTTTTATTTTTATTATTTATATTGTTATTATTATTGTCTTTATTTTTATTATTTATATTGTTATTATTATTGTCTTTGTTTTTATTATTTATATTGTTATTATTATTGTCTTTATTTTTATTATTTATATTGTTATTATTATTGTCTTTGTTTTTATTATTTATATTGTTATTATTATTGTCTTTATTTTTATTATTTATATTGTTATTATTATTGTCTTTGTTTTTATTATTTATATTGTTATTATTATTGTCTTTGTTTTTATTATTTATATTGTTATTATTATTGTCTTTGTTTTTATTATTTATATTGTTATTATTATTGTCTTTGTTTTTATTATTTATATTGTTATTATTATTGTCTTTATTTTTATTATTTATATTGTTATTATTATTGTCTTTGTTTTTATTATTTATATTGTTATTATTATTGTCTTTGTTTTTAGAGTTATTTGGCTGCCATTTATTTTTACAATTTCGTGCACATCTTGGAGCACTTAGGATTTTTTTACAACAGATGTTAGACTTAATCATTTTTCAGATTAGAGATTCTACAAAATCACACATACATTATTCATTGTAGCTTGTGTGCCCCCTTGAGATATATTAATATATTGTATATCTCTAGTGATTCAGTATTGCATCAATACCTTCCCCCATTTTAGATTCCTCCTAAAGGTACTAGATGATTTCTAAACTTTTAATGCATCACACAGGCTCCCCTCTTACTACAAGATGGTAAAACTGTTACTTGCACTATATCATTCTCTAGTTTGAAATAATACTTAAAGGGACACTAAACCCACATTTTTTCTTTCATGATTCAGATAGAGCATGAAATGTTAAGCAACTTTCTAATTTACTCATATTATCAATTTATCTTCGTTCTCTTGCTATCTTTATTTTAAAGCAGGAATGTAAATCTTAGCAGCCAGGCCATTTTAGGTTCAGCACCATGGATAACGCTTGCTTATTGGAGGCTCATATTTGCCCACCAATAAGCAAGCATAACTCAGGTTCTCAACCGAAAATGGGCCGTCTCCTATGCATCACATTCCTGCTTCTCAAATAAAAATAGCAAGAGAATGAAGAAAAATAGATAATAGGAGTAAATTAGAAAGAAGCTTAAAATTGATGCTCTATCTGAATCATCAAAGAAAAAAATGTGGGTTTAGTGTCCCTTTAATGGTTCTTGGTTTCTAGAGTTCCTGAGTTTTCTTAGCTTTACTTATAACCTGTATAGTAATGGGACATAACTATCTCACCTGTATATTTTTCATTGTTTTCATTTGCACCAACAATGTTTAACCTCTTGAACACAGAGAACATAACAGGATCATCTTCCACATTTATCTCTTTGTACAGAGCGTGACATTGTTCTCCTGAACAGAGCAGGTCTGTGTACCAAGAGCTGAAGACTAATGAGACCAAAAGTCCTTTTACGTCTCCCTTAAGCATTGTGTGATGTGTAGATCCATCACATGCAATGTGCAAGTGCCAAGGAAGAAAGGCACAGATCCGTGTGTGCTAGTGTAACCCCTAACCACCAGACCCTAGATCTTTTAAGCCTAATCCACTGCTAGAATTCCTAACATAGAAGCATAGAATTTGAAGGTAGGTAAGAACCAAAAAGGCCCATCAAGTCTACACATATCACACTACTGTTTTACTTAGGACAACCTTATGCATGTGCCATCAAGTCTACACATATCACACTACTGTTTTACTTAGGATAGCCTTATGCATGTCCCATCAAGTCTACACATATCACACTACTGTTTTACTTAGGATAGCCTTATGCATGTGCCATCAAGTCTACACATATCACACTACTGTTTTACTTAGGATAGCCTTATGCATGTGCCATCCAGTCTACACATATCACACTACTGTTTTACTTAGGATAGCCTTATGCATGTCCCATCAAGTCTACACATATCACACTACTGTTTTACTTAGGATAGCCTTATGCATGTGCCATCCAGTCTACACATATCACACTACTGTTTTACTTAGGATAGCCTTATGCATGTCCCATCAAGTCTACACATATCACACTACTGTTTTACTTAGGATAGCCTTATGCATGTGCCATCAAGTCTACACATATCACACTACTGTTTTACTTAGGATAGCCTTATGCATGTGCCATCAAGTCTACACATATCACACTACTGTTTTACTTAGGATAGCTTTATGCATGTGCCATCAAGTCTACACATATCACACTACTGTTTTACTTAGGATAGCCTTATGCATGTGCCATCAAGTCTACACATATCACACTACTGTTTTACTTAGGATAGCCTTATGCATGTGCCATCAAGTCTACACATATCACACTACTGTTTTACTTAGGATAGCCTTATGCATGTGCCATCAAGTCTACACATATCACACTACTGTTTTACTTAGGATAGCTTTATGCATGTGCCATCAAGTCTACACATATCACACTACTGTTTTACTTAGGATAGCCTTATGCATGTGCCATCAAGTCTACACATATCACACTACTGTTTTACTTAGGATAGCCTTATGCATGTCCCATCAAGTCTACACATATCACACTACTGTTTTACTTAGGATAGCCTTATGCATGTGCCATCAAGTCTACACATATCACACTACTGTTTTACTTAGGACAGCCTTATGCATGTGCCATCAAGTCTACACATATCACACTACTGTTTTACTTAGGATAGCTTTATGCATGTCCCATCAAGTCTACACATATCACACTACTGTTTTACTTAGGATAGCCTTATGCATGTGCCATCAAGTCTACACATATCACACTACTATTTTACTTAGGACAGCCTTATGCATGTCCCATCAAGTCTACACATATCACACTACTGTTTTACTTAGGATAGCCTTATGCATGTCCCATCAAGTCTACACATATCACACTACTGTTTTACTTAGGATAGCCTTATGCATGTCCCATCAAGTCTACACATATCACACTACTGTTTTACTTAGGATAGCCTTATGCATGTGCCATCAAGTCTACACATATCACACTACTGTTTTACTTAGGACAGCCTTATGCATGTGCCATCAAGTCTACACATATCACACTACTGTTTTACTTAGGATAGCCTTATGCATGTGCCATCAAGTCTACACATATCACACTACTGTTTTACTTAGGATAGCTTTATGCATGTCCCATCAAGTCTACACATATCACACTACTGTTTTACTTAGGATAGCCTTATGCATGTCCCATCAAGTCTACACATATCACACTATTGTTTTACTTAGGACAGCCTTATGCATGTCCCATCAAGTCTACACATATCACACTACTGTTTTACTTAGGACAACCTTATGCATGTGCCATCAAGTCTACACATATCACACTACTGTTTTACTTAGGATAGCCTTATGCATGTCCCATCAAGTCTACACATATCACACTACTGTTTTACTTAGGACAGCCTTATGCATGTCCCATATAGTCTACACATATCACACTACTGTTTTACTTAGGATAGATTTATGCATGTGCCATCAAGTCTACACATATCACACTACTGTTTTACTTAGGATAGCCTTATGCATGTGCCATCAAGTCTACACATATCACACTACTGTTTTACTTAGGATAGCCTTATGCATGTGCCATCAAGTCTACACATATCACACTACTGTTTTACTTAGGATAGCCTTATGCATGTCCCATCAAGTCTACACATATCACACTACTGTTTTACTTAGGATAGCCTTATGCATGTCCCATCAAGTCTACACATATCACACTACTGTTTTACTTAGGATAGCCTTATGCATGTCCCATCAAGTCTACACATATCACACTACTGTTTTACTTAGGATAGCCTTATGCATGTCCCATCAAGTCTACACATATCACACTACTGTTTTACTTAGGATAGCCTTATGCATGTGCCATCCAGTCTACACATATCACACTACTGTTTTACTTAGGATAGCCTTATGCATGTGCCATCAAGTCTACACATATCACACTACTGTTTCCCTTAGGATAGCCTTATGCATGTGCCATCAAGTCTACACATATCACACTACTGTTTTACTTAGGATAGCCTTATGCATGTGCCATCAAGTCTACACATATCACACTACTGTTTCCCTTAGGATAGCCTTATGCATGTGCCATCAAGTCTACACATATCACACTACTGTTTTACTTAGGATAGCCTTATGCATGTCCCATCAAGTCTACACATATCACACTACTGTTTTACTTAGGATAGCCTTATGCATGTGCCATCAAGTCTACACATATCACACTACTGTTTTACTTAGGATAGCTTTATGCATGTGCCATCAAGTCTACACATATCACACTACTGTTTTACTTAGGATAGCCTTATGCATGTGCCATCAAGTCTACACATATCACACTACTGTTTTACTTAGGATAGCCTTATGCATGTGCCATCAAGTCTACACATATCACACTACTGTTTTACTTAGGATAGCCTTATGCATGTGCCATCAAGTCTACACATATCACACTACTGTTTTACTTAGGATAGCTTTATGCATGTGCCATCAAGTCTACACATATCACACTACTGTTTTACTTAGGATAGCCTTATGCATGTGCCATCAAGTCTACACATATCACACTACTGTTTTACTTAGGATAGCCTTATGCATGTGCCATCAAGTCTACACATATCACACTACTGTTTTACTTAGGATAGCCTTATGCATGTCCCATCAAGTCTACACATATCACACTACTGTTTTACTTAGGATAGCCTTATGCATGTGCCATCAAGTCTACACATATCACACTACTGTTTTACTTAGGACAGCCTTATGCATGTGCCATCAAGTCTACACATATCACACTACTGTTTTACTTAGGATAGCTTTATGCATGTCCCATCAAGTCTACACATATCACACTACTGTTTTACTTAGGATAGCCTTATGCATGTGCCATCAAGTCTACACATATCACACTACTGTTTTACTTAGGACAGCCTTATGCATGTCCCATCAAGTCTACACATATCACACTACTGTTTTACTTAGGACAGCCTTATGCATGTGCCATCAAGTCTACACATATCACACTACTGTTTTACTTAGGATAGCTTTATGCATGTGCCATCAAGTCTACACATATCACACTACTGTTTTACTTAGGATAGCCTTATGCATGTGCCATCAAGTCTACACATATCACACTACTGTTTTACTTAGGATAGCTTTATGCATGTGCCATCAAGTCTACACATATCACACTACTGTTTTACTTAGGATAGCCTTATGCATGTGCCATCAAGTCTACACATATCACACTACTGTTTTACTTAGGATAGCCTTATGCATGTCCCATCAAGTCTACACATATCACACTACTGTTTTACTTAGGATAGCCTTATGCATGTGCCATCAAGTCTACACATATCACACTACTGTTTTACTTAGGATAGCCTTATGCATGTCCCATCAAGTCTACACATATCACACTACTGTTTTACTTAGGATAGCCTTATGCATGTCCCATCAAGTCTACACATATCACACTACTGTTTTACTTAGGATAGCTTTATGCATGTCCCATCAAGTCTACACATATCACACTATTGTTTTACTTAGGACAGCCTTATGCATGTCCCATCAAGTCTACACATATCACACTACTGTTTTACTTAGGACAACCTTATGCATGTGCCATCAAGTCTACACATATCACACTACTGTTTTACTTAGGATAGCCTTATGCATGTCCCATCAAGTCTACACATATCACACTACTGTTTTACTTAGGACAGCCTTATGCATGTCCCATCAAGTCTACACATATCACACTACTGTTTTACTTAGGATAGCCTTATGCATGTGCCATCAAGTCTACACATATCACACTACTGTTTTACTTAGGATAGCCTTATGCATGTGCCATCAAGTCTACACATATCACACTACTGTTTTACTTAGGATAGCCTTATGCATGTGCCATCAAGTCTACACATATCACACTACTGTTTTACTTAGGATAGCCTTATGCATGTCCCATCAAGTCTACACATATCACACTACTGTTTTACTTAGGATAGCCTTATGCATGTGCCATCAAGTCTACACATATCACACTACTGTTTTACTTAGGATAGCCTTATGCATGTCCCATCAAGTCTACACATATCACACTACTGTTTTACTTAGGATAGCCTTATGCATGTGCCATCAAGTCTACACATATCACACTACTGTTTCCCTTAGGATAGCCTTATGCATGTGCCATCAAGTCTACACATATCACACTACTGTTTTACTTAGGATAGCTTTATGCATGTGCCATCAAGTCTACACATATCACACTACTGTTTCCCTTAGGATAGCCTTATGCATGTGCCATCAAGTCTACACATATCACACTACTGTTTTACTTAGGATAGCCTTATGCATGTGCCATCAAGTCTACACATATCACACTACTGTTTTACTTAGGACAGCCTTCTGCATGTGCCATCAAGTCTACACATATCACACTACTGTTTTACTTAGGACAACCTTATGCATGTCCCATCAAGTCTACACATATCACACTACTGTTTTACTTAGGACAACCTTATGCATGTCCCATCAAGTCTACACATATCACACTACTGTTTTACTTAGGACAACCTTATGCATGTCCCATCAAGTCTACACATATCACACTACTGTTTTACTTAGGATAGCCTTATGCATGTGCCATCAAGTCTACACATATCACACTACTGTTTTACTTAGGACAGCCTTATGCATGTCCCATCCAGTCTACACATATCACACTACTGTTTTACTTAGGATAGCCTTATGCATGTCCCATCAAGTCTACACATATCACACTACTGTTTTACTTAGGATAGCCTTATGCATGTCCCATCAAGTCTACACATATCACACTACTGTTTTACTTAGGATAGCCTTATGCATGTGCCATCAAGTCTACACATATCACACTACTGTTTTACTTAGAACAGCCTTATGCATGTCCCATCCAGTCTACACATATCACACTACTGTTTTACTTAGGATAGCCTTATGCATGTGCCATCCAGTCTACACATATCACACTACTGTTTTACTTAGGATAGCCTTATGCATGTGCCATCAAGTCTACACATATCACACTACTGTTTTACTTAGGATAGCCTTATGCATGTGCCATCAAGTCTACACATATCACACTACTGTTTTACTTAGGATAGCTTTATGCATGTGCCATCCAGTCTACAAATATCACACTACTGTTTTACTTAGGATAGCCTTATGCATGTGCCATCAAGTCTACACATATCACACTACTGTTTTACTTAGGATAGCCTTATGCATGTGCCATCAAGTCTACACATATCACACTACTGTTTTACTTAGGACAGCCTTATGCATGTGCCATCAAGTCTACACATATCACACTACTGTTTTACTTAGGACAACCTTATGCATGTCCCATCAAGTCTACACATATCACACTACTGTTTTACTTAGGATAGCCTTATGCATGTGCCATCAAGTCTACACATATCACACTACTGTTTTACTTAGGATAGCTTTATGCATGTCCCATCAAGTCTACACATATCACACTACTGTTTTACTTAGGATAGCCTTATGCATGTCCCATCAAGTCTACACATATCACACTACTGTTTTACTTAGGATAGCCTTATGCATGTCCCATCAAGTCTACACATATCACACTACTGTTTTACTTAGGATAGCCTTATGCATGTCCCGTCAAGTCTACACATATCACACTACTGTTTTACTTAGGATAGCCTTATGCATGTCCCATCAAGTCTACACATATTACACTACTGTTTTACTTAGGATAGCCTTATGCATGTGCCATCAAGTCTACACATATCACACTACTGTTTTACTTAGGATAGCCTTATGCATGTGCCATCAAGTCTACACATATCACACTACTGTTTTACTTAGGATAGCCTTATGCATGTGCCATCAAGTCTACACATATCACACTACTGTTTTACTTAGGATAGCTTTATGCATGTCCCATCAAGTCTACACATATCACACTACTGTTTTACTTAGGATAGCCTTATGCATGTCCCATCAAGTCTACACATATTACACTACTGTTTTACTTAGGATAGCCTTATGCCTGTGCCATCAAGTCTACACATATCACACTACTGTTTTACTTAGGATAGCCTTATGCATGTCCCAGGCATTTTTTAATTCCTATACAGTCTTTGGGGCCTATTTATCAATGGTCTTGCGGACCGGATCCAACAGTGCGGATCAGGTCTGCAAGACCTCGCTAAATGCGGAGAGCAATACGCTCTCCGTATTCAGCATTGCACCAGCAGCTCACAAGAGCTGCTGGTGCAACGCCGCCCCCTGCAGACTCACGGCCAATCGTACTCGATAGGGTTGAATTGTGGCGCGCTCTGTCTGCCTGCTCAGAGCAGGCGGACAGGGTTATGGAGCAGCGGTTTTTAGACTGAAGACTCGCCAGGAACACGGGCCCACAAGCTCCATTCGGAACTTGATAAATGGGCCCCTTGTGTTTACCACCTTAATTGGAATTTTATTCCATGAATCCACCACCCTTTCGGTAAAAACATGCTTCCTCACATTTCTCCTGACTCTGCTACCCTCTAACCTAAAGGGACAGAAAACCCTTACATTTTCTGTCATGATTGGGATAGAACATACAATTTTAAACAACTTTCCATTTATTTAGCCAATCACAAGAGACAAATGTGTGCAGTCACCAATCAGCAACAGCTCCCACTAGTGTAAGATGTGTGTGTATTTATTTTCAACAAGGGATACCAAGAGAATCAAGCCCATTTAAAAAAAGAAGTGAATTTAAAAGTGTAATAAAATGACCTGCTCTAATCCATGCAAGTTTAATTGTGACTTTCCTATCCCTGTAAGATTGTGACCCCTTGTTTTGGCATTTGTTTTTGTGTGGAAAATGCTTTCATCTTCAACTTTATCAAGTCCCTTAAGTTATTTAAAGGTTTCTATCATGTCACCTCTTTCCCTTCTATCCTCTAAACTTTACATATTTAGGTCATATATATTGGCCCCAATGTTCCTGTTTCTGTGCGAGCCTTCCCTACCATAAGCCCCTAGTCTAATAACCCTTTCATATAGGGGTACCATTGCATTCCTATTGGCTGATTTGATTCTTCAAATTCAAATCAGCCAATAGGATGAAAGCAGCTTCCATCATGTTGGCTGATTTGAAATTGTTCAGCTAATAGGAATGCAAGGATACATCCAATATAAAAGGGGCACCCTGCATTTAATCTTCAGTGAGCGGCTGGAGATCGCATGAAGAAGACCTCCGTGTCTCCTGGCTGAAGATGAGGACCACCACTGCCATCGCCGATGACCTTGCCAACTTCACCTCCATCCCACGATGGATAAAGATGGAGCGCTGCCCTTCATCATTTGTGAGTACCAAGTTTGGTGTTTGTGTTATTTTTTTTTTATTTTTAATGGATAGCAAAAGAGCTGAATGCCCGTGTTATTTTTTTGTAATGGTAGTTTTTTATTGTTGTAATGGGAGGTTTTATTTAGTTTTGTAATCTTAGTTTTTTTTTGTAAAGTAGCGGCTAGATTACGAGTTTTGTCGGTAAAGACTTGCGTTGCTAACGAGCCTTTTTTTTCCAGTGCTGACTTTAAACAACGCTGGTATTACAAGTTTTCTGAATGGCTGCGTTAGCCTCAGAAAAGTGAGCATTGAGCAAATTTAGCACAACTTCTCACTGTAATACCAGCGCTGCTTACAGTAGCGGTAAGCTGGCTAAAACGTGCTCGTGCACGATCTCCCCATAGGAAACAATGGGGCTGAGAGGGCTGGAAAAAAAACCTAACACCTGCAAAAAAGCAGCGTTCAGCTCCTAACGCAGCCCCATTGTTTCCTATGGGAAAATACTTTCTAAGTCTACACCTAACACCCTAACATGAACCCCGAGTCTAAACACCCCTAACCTTACACTTATTAACCCCTAATCTGTCGCCCCTGACATCGCCGACACCTGCATTATATTATTAACCCCTAATCTGCCGCTCCGGACACCGCCGCCACCTACAGTATACCTATGAACCCCTAATCTGCTGCCCCAACACCGCCGCCACCTACATTATATTTATTAACCCCTAATCTGCCACCCCCAATGTCGCCGCCACCTACCTACAATTATTAACCCCTAATCTGCCGCCCCCAACATCGCCACCTGCATTATACTATTAACCCCTAATCTGCCGCTCGGGACACCGCTGCCACCTACAGTATACCTATGAACCCCTAATCTGCTGCCCCCAACACCGCCGCCACCTACATTATATTTATTAACCCCTAATCTGCCACCCC
Organism: Bombina bombina; assembly: GCF_027579735.1. NCBI lineage: Eukaryota > Metazoa > Chordata > Amphibia > Anura > Bombinatoridae > Bombina > Bombina bombina. The sequence continues at coordinate 15,458,572 of NC_069503.1, read as the reverse complement.
CAATGTCGCCGCCACCTACCTACAATTATTAACCCCTAATCTGCTGCCCCCAAAGTCGTCGCCACTATAATAAATGTATTAACCCCTAAACCTAAGTCTAACCCTAACACCCTAAGTTAAATATTATTTAAATAAATCTAAATAAAATTACTATAATTAAATAAATTATTCCTATTTAAAACTAAATACTTACCTATAAAATAAACCCTAATATAGCTACAATATAACTAATAGTTACATTATAGCTATTTTAGGATTTATTTTTATTTTACAGGCAACTTTGTATTTATTTTAACTAGGTACAATAGTTATTAAATAGTTATTAACTATTTAATAACTACCTAGATAAAATAAATACAAAGTTGCCTGTAAAATAAACCCTAACCTAAGTTACAATTAAACCTAACACTACACTATCAATAAATTAATTACCTAAACTACCTACAAATAAATACAATTAAATTGTAGGTAGGTGGCGGCGATGTTAGGGGCGGCAGAATAGGGGTTAATAAAAAAAAATTATAGTGTTTGCGAGGCTGGAGTGCAGCGGTTTAGGGGTTAATACATTTATTATTGTGGCGGCGATGTCCGGTCGGCAGATTAGGAGTTAATTTTTTTTATTATAGTGTTTGCAATGTGGGGGGGCCTGGTTTAGGGGTTCATAGGTAGTTTATGGGTGTTAGTGTACTTTTTAGCACTTTAGTTAAGAGCTTTATGTTCCGGCGTTAGCCCATAAAACTCTTAACTACTGACTTTTAAATGCGGTAGGAGTCTTGGAGGTAGAAGCTGTACCGCTCACTTCTTCCAAGACTTGTAATACCGGTGTTAGGCAAATCCCATTAAAAAGATAGGATACGCAAATGACGTAAGGGGATTTGCGGTAGCCAAAAGTCGTGGAAGAAAAGTGAGCGGTACACCTGTACCTGCCAGACTCGTAATACCAGAGTTGAGTCTGGACACCATGAGGTCTATCTCCGATATCCCACCATCTGTTGCAGATCTCCGTAAACACCTAGGCGTAGGTTTTTTATATTTTAAAGGAACAGTCTAGTAAAAATGTAACTTTCATGATTCACATAGAGAAGCAATTTTAAGCATTTTTCTAATTAATCCCGAGGATCAATTTTTATTCTCTCTCTTGGTATCTTTATTTAAAAAGAATGAATGTAGCCACCAATCAGCAAGCACTACCCAGGCATTGAATAAAAAATGGTCCAGCTCCTAAGCTTACATTCAAATAAAGATAGCAAGAGAACAAATAAAAATTGACAACAGGAGAAAAATAGAACGTTGCTTAAAATTGCTGTTCTATCTGAATTATGAAACTTTAATTTTGACTAGACCGTCCCTTTAAGCTTAGGTGTTAATTTAGTTTTACAGGTACATTTGTTAACGTAGTTAGTATGCTTTTAATTGATGTGTATTTTAATTGGGATTTAGTTAGGGGGTGTTAGGTCAGGGGGTTTAGTTATTAGTTTAATACTTTGCGTTGTGGGGGGATTGTGGTTTAGGGGTTATTTAGATACTTTGCAATGTGGGGGGATGGTGGTTTATTGGTTAATAGTTTTATTTTGTGTTTTTGATGTGGGGGGGATGGCAGCGGTTTAGGGGTAGTTTATTTAGATGCCGTTTGTGAATAAGTTTGTTGTTTAAGACAGTGTAAAATGCTTTGCCAAAGTCTAGCTATGCAACATCTACACTATTAACCCCTAAACCACAATAAACCCATCACAAATTACCATCCTTCACTAAGACCCCTACCGGCTGGCAAACTCTAATCTGCCATAACCCTTATCACATTTAACCCCTAAATCACCATAAACACCCATAAACTCCCATAACCCTTATTTTGCATTTAATCCAAAAGCTCTAGACTCCCCCACCAATATAAACAATGTAACTGCCAGACCTCCAAAATGCAATACATTTCTAAGACCCCCTAACAATAGTAACCCCCTAACCACACAATCCAATAACCCCTGAGGTAAATAATGCATTCTTTGGGTGTATTCATGCCTTGTTCAATACTAGTTTTCCAATCAAAAAGAAAAGGAAATTTATGCTTACCTGATAAATGTATTTCTTTTACGATATGACGAGTCCACGGAAGGCACCACTGCTTGTAAAACCTTTCTCCCAAAAATAGCCTCCGAAGAAGCAAAAGTATCGAATTTGTAAAATTTGGCAAATGTATGCAGTGAAGACCAAGTCGCTGCCTTACAGATCTGTTCAAAAGAAGCCTCATTCTTGAAAGCCCATGTGGAAGCCACAGCTCTAGTAGAGTGAGCTGTAATTCGTTCAGGGGGCTGCCTTCCAGCAGTCTTATAAGCCAACCGGATGATGCTTTTCAGCCAGAAGGACAGAGAGGTCCCAGTCGCCTTTTGACCTCTCTTGCCAGAATAGACGACAAACAAGGACGATGTTTGTCTGAAGTCTTTAGTTGCTTTTAGATAGAACTTTAAAGCACGAACCACATCCAGATTGTGCAACATACGTTCCTTGTTAGAAACTGGGTTAGGACACAGAGAAGGAACAACTATTTCCTGGTTAATATTCTTATTGGAAATCACTTTTGGAAGAAAACCAGGTTTGGTACGTAAAACGACCTTATCTGTATGGAACACCAGGTAAGGTGAATTACACTGCAAAGCAGACAATTCAGAAACTCTTCTAGCAGAAGAAATAGCTACCAAAAACAAAACTTTCCAAGATAGTAACTTGATATCTATGGAATGTAGAGGTTCAAACGGAACCTCTTGAAGAACTGAAAGAACTAAATTTAGACTCCATGGAGGAGCCACAGGTCTATAGACAGGCTTGATTCTGACTAAAGCCTGTACAAACGCCTGAACATCTGGCATTGCTGCCAGATGCTTGTGTAACAAAACAGACGGAGCAGATATCTGTCCTTTTAAGGAACTAGCTGACAAACCTTTCTCCAATCCTTCTTGGAGAAAAGATAGAATCCTTGGAATCCTAATCTTACTCCATGAGTAACCCTTGGATTCGCACCAACAAAGATATTTCCGCCATATCTTATGGTAAATTTTCCTGGTGACAGGCTTTCTAGCCTGGATCAGGGTATCTATAACTGATTCCGAAAACCCACGCTTAGCTAGAATCAAGCGTTCAATCTCCAAGCAGTCAGTTGCAGAGAAACTAGGTTTGGATGTTCGAATGGACCTTGAATTAGAAGGTCCTGCCTCAAAGGTAGCTTCCATGGTGGAACCGATGACATATTCACCAGGTCTGCATACCAAGTCCTGCGTGGCCACGCAGGAGCTATCAGAATTACCAAAGCCTTCTCCTGTTTGATCCTGGCTACTAGCCGGGGGAGAAGGGGAAACGGTGGAAAGACATAAGCTAGATTGAACGACCAAGGCGCTACTAAGGCATCTACCAATGTCGCCTTGGGATCCCTGGACCTGGACCCGTAACGAGGAACTTTGGAGTTCTGACGTGACGCCATCAGATCCAGATCTGGAATGCCCCATAGTTGAGTTAACTGGGCAAAAACCTCCGGGTGAAGTTCCAAGTCCCACGGATGGAAAGTCTGACGACTCAGATAATCCGCTTCCCAGTTGTCCAGTCCTGGGATGTGAATTGCTGATAGATGGCAGGAGTGATCCTCTGCCCATTTGATGATTTTGGATACCTCCCTCATCGCCAGGGAACTCTTTGTTCCCCCCTGATGATTGATGTACGCTACAGTCGTCATGTTGTCCGACTGAAATCTGATGAATTTGGCCTCCGCTAGTTGAGGCCATGCCTGGAGCGCATTGAATATCGCTCTCAATTCCAAAATGTTTATCGGGAGAAGAGATTCTTCCCGAGACCATAGACCCTGAGCCTTCAGGGACTCCCAGACCGCGCCCCAGCCGGTCTGCGGAAACTCATTCCCTGAGACAGGTGATCCAGAGACAACCACCAGAGGAGTGGTTTTCTGGTCCATTTGAATCTGGGGAGACAAATCTGCATAATCCCCATTCCACTGTTTGAGCATGCACAGTTGCAAAGGTCTTAAATGAATTCGAGCAAATGGAATCACGTCCATTGCTGCAACCATAAGTCCTATTACCTCCATGCACTGAGCTATGGAGGGTTGAGGAATGGATTGAAGAGCTCGACAAGTGTTCAGAAGTTTTAACTTCCTGACCTCTGTCAGAAAGATCTTCATTTCTACTCAGTCTATTATTGTTCCCAGGAAGGGAACCCTTGTGATTGGGGACAGAGAACTTTTTTCTATGTTCATCTTCCACCCGTGAGACCTTAGAAAGGCTAGAACACTTGTATTGTATGAGCCTTTGCTTTGTGAAAGGACGACACTTGTATTAAAATGTCGTCTAGGTAAGGTGCTACTGCAATGCCCCTTTGCCTTAGCACCGCTAGAAGGGACCCTAGCACCTTTGTGAAAATTCTGGGAGCAGTGGCCAATCCGAAGGGAAGAGCCACAAACTGGTAATGCTTGTCCAGAAAGGCGAACTTCAGGAACAGATGGTGATCTTTGTGGATAGGAATATGCAGGTACGCATCCTTTAAGTCCATGGTAGTCATATATTGACCCTCCTGGATCATTGGTAAAATTGTCCGAATGGTTTCCATTTTGAATGATGGAACTCTGAGGAATTTGTTTAGCATCTTTAAGTCCAGAATTGGCCTGAAAGTTCCTTCCTTTTTGGGAACTACAAACAGGTTTGAGTAAAATCCCAGTGCTTGTTCTGCTGTTGGAACTGGGTGTATCACTCCCATTTTTAAATGGTCTTCTACGCAATGTAAGAATGCCTGTCTCTTTATCTGGTCTAAAGATAAGCGAGACATGTGGAACCTTCCCCTTGGAAGAAGGTCCTTGAATTCTAGAAGATACCCCTGAGAGACAATTTCTAGTGCCCAGGGGTCCGGAACATCTCTTGCCCAGGCCTGAGCAAAGAGAGAAAGTCTGCCCCCTACTAGATCCGGTCCCGGATCGGGGGCTACCCCTTCATGCTGTCTTGGTAGCAGCAGCAGGCTTTTTGGCCTGTTTACCCTTGTTCCAGCCTTGCAATGGTTTCCATGCTGGTTTGGGCTGGGGTGCATTACCCTCTTGCCTAGTGGCTGTAGAGGTAGAAGCCGGTCCGTTCCTGAAATTGCAAAAGGAACGAAAATTAGACTTATTTTTAGCTTTGAAAGGTCTATCCTGTGGGAGGGCATGGCCCTTTCCTCCAGTGATATCTGAAATAATTTCTTTCAACTCTGGCGTGAATAGGGTCTTACCCTTGAAAGGAATATTAAGCAATTTTGTTTTGGACGACACATCCGCCGACCACGATTTTAGCCAAAGCGCTCTACGCGCCACTATTGCGAAACCAGAATTTTTCGCCGGCATCTGTAATGAAAGAATTAGCCAACTTCAGGGCATGAATTCTATCCATAGTTTTCTAATTCCTCAAACCAAAAAGCAGCTGCAGTGGTTACAGGAATAATGCAAGAAATTGGTTGAAGAAGAAAACCTTGTTGAACAAAAATTTTCTTAAGTAAACCTTCTAATTTTTTATCCATAGGATCTTTGAAAGCACAACTGTCTTCTATTGGTATAGTTGTGCACTTAGCTAGCGTTGAAACTGCCCCCTCTACCTTAGGGACCGTCTGCCACGCGTCCCTTCTAGGGTCAACGATTGGGAAAATTTTCTTAAATATAGGAGGGGGAACAAAAGGTACACCTGGCTTCTCCCACTCCTTAGTCACGATATCCGCCACCCTCTTAGGTATCGGAAACGCATCAGTGTGTACTGGGACCTCTAAGAATTTGTCCATTTTACACAATTTTTCTGGGATCACCAAAGGATCACAATCATCAAGTGTAGCTAGGACCTCCTTAAGTAGGGCGCGGAGGTGTTCTAGCTTAAATTTAAATGCTATGGTATCAGGCTCTGCCTGCTGAGAAACTTTTCCTGTGTCAGAAATTTCTCCCTCAGACAGGCCCTCCCTCACCGCCAAGTCAGATTGATGTGAGGGCACTACAGATAAATTATCCTCTGCGTCTGCTTGCTCATTTTCTGTGTTTAAAACTGAGCAGTCACGCTTCCTAGGAAAGGCTGGCAGTTTGGATAAAAATGCTGAGAGAGAATTATCCATTACTGCCGCTAACTGTTGCATAGTAATCGCAATTGGTGCGCTAGATGTACTGGGCATCGCTTGCGCGGGCATAGCTAGTGTTGACACAGGAGTGGATAGCGAGCTATCTTCACTACCTTCAGCTAAAGAATCATCTTGGGCTATATCTTTAAGTGTGATTGTACGGTCCTTAAGCTGTTTGGACGCTATGGCACACTTCACACATAAATTTAATGGGGGAACCACCTTGGCCTTTGAACATACAGAACATAAGCTATCTGAAGGTTCAGACATGTCTGACAGACTTAAACAGAACTTCAATGCAATAAAAATAATTTTTGACAAAAACGTTACTGTCTCTTTAAATAATAAAAGTGCACACTTTATTACTGAAACATCAAAAAACCATCAAATAATCATCCGATTTTAATGAAAATTTCACCACAGTGTCTTAATGCTTTGAAAAGATTGCACACAAATTTTCAGACCAATTAACCCCTTAATGCCCAAACCGGAGCTAATAACAGTTATTAACCGGTTAACACACTACAGTACTATGCCACAGCTTCTCACTGTGGCCTTTACCTTCCATAGGGATTATTTTAGTAGGAAATAAGCCTCTCTGGAGCCTTTTCTGATGCCTCTGGACTCCCCACGTGAAGCTGCATGAACTGCCTAGGCAAAACAACTGCGCAATTGAGGCGCGAAAATGAGGCCTCCTCCCTCTTCATTCCAGAGTGGAGGGGCCTTTCTGACTAGATTAGGTGTCCAAATAATTGCCAGGCGCAAATTAAACCCCAAAAGTGTTTTAAAGTCTGAAAAAACACCTTAATTATAGTGAAAAAACATGCTCAAAAGCAATCGATTTTTAAGCCCACAATAGTGTCAACCAGCATAGAGCCCTTAATATAAGCCATCATATTTTATACAGAGTCTAAGAAAAATGGCTTACCTATCCCAGAGGGAATTGCTGACAGTCTTCTAGCATTACATGGTCTTGTTAGAAAAATGACTGATCATACCTGAAGCAGTTAAGCCTGCAAACTGTTCCCCCCAACTGATGTTCTCTGGTTTCAACAATCCTGCGTGGGAACAGCAATGGATTTTAGTTACTGGTGCTAAAATCATATTCCTCTTAGCAGAAATCTTCATCACTTTCTGCTGCAGAGTAAACAGTACAAGCCGGCACTATTTTAAAATAACAAACTCTTGATAGAAGAAATAAAAAACTACAACTAACACCACATACTCTTTACCACCCCCATGGAGATGCTACTAGTTAGAGCGGCAAAGAGAATGACTGGGGGGGCGGAGCCTGAGGGGAGCTATATGGACAGCTCTGCTGTGTGCTCTCTTTGCCACTTCCTGTAGGGATTGAGAATATCCCACAAGAAAGGATGAAGCCGTGGACCAGATACACCAATGTAGGAGAAAACTAGGATTGGGTGATGAAAGGGTCCCTGAATGAGAAGGTCCTGCCTCAATGGAAGCTTCCACGGTGGCAGAGAGGACATGTCCACTAGATCGGCATACCAAGTCCTGCAAGGCCACGCAGGCACGATTAAAATCACTGAAGCCTTCTCCTGTTTGATCCGAGCAATCACCCGGGGAAGGAGAGCCAACGGTAGAAACACATAAGCTAGGCTGAACAACCAAGGCACTGCCAAGGCATCTATCAGTTCGGCCTGGGGATCCCTTGACCTGGATCCGTATCTCATGAGCTTGGCATTCTGATGAGATGCCATCAGATCTAATTCTGGAGTGCCCCACCTGAGAATCAGAGTGGCAAAGACCTCTGGATGGAGATCCCACTCCCCCGGATGGAACGTTTCTCTGCTTAGAAAGTCCGCTTCCCAGTTGTCCACTCCTGGGATGTATATTGCTGACAGATAACAAGAGTGGGCCTCCGTCCATCGATTTATCTTGGATACTTCTGTCATCGCTAGGGAACTTCTTGTTCCCCCTTGATGATTGATGTAAGCCACAGTCGTGATATTGTCCGACTGAAAACGAATGAACTTGGTCGAAGCCAACTGAGGCCACGCCTGAAACGCATTGAATATTGCTCTCAATTCCAGAATATTGATTGGAAGAAGTAACTCCGACTGAGTCCACACCTCCTGAGCCTTCAGGGAATTCCAGACTGCACCCCAACCTAGAAGACTGGCGTCTGTCGTCACTATCACCCATGAGGGTCTGCGAAAGTATGTTCCTTGGGACAGATGATCCTGAGACAACCACCAAAGTAGAGAGTCTCTTGTCTCCGGATCCAGAGCTATCTGAGGAGACACATTTGTATAATCTCCATTCCACTGTCTGAGCATGCTCAACTGTAGTGGTCTTAGATGAAAACGAGTAAACGGAACGATGTCCATTGCCGCCACCATCAATCCAATTACCTCCATGCACTGGGCCACTGATGGCCGAGGAGTGGACTGAAGGGCTCGGCATGTATTCAGAATCTTTAACTTCCTGACCTCTGTCAAGAAGATCCTCATAGATACGGAATCTATTAGAGTTCCCAGAAAGGGAACCCTGGTCTGTGGAATAAATGAATTCTTTTCTAGATTCACCTTCCACCCGTGAGTCCTCAGAAAGGACAGAACCAAGTCTGTATGAGACTTTGCCAGATGGTAAGACGATGCCTGAATCAGAATATCGTCCAGATAAGGCACCACTGCAATACCCCATGGCCTGAGAACTGCCAGAAGGGACCCTAGGACCTTCGTGAAGATCCTGGGTGCTGTGGCAAACCCGAAGGGAAGATCCACAAACTGGAAGTGTTTGTCTAGGAAGGCAAACCTTAGAAACTGATGATGATCCTTATGGATTGGAATATGAAGGTATGCATCCTTCAAGTCCACGGTAGTCATATATTGACCCTCCTGGATCAAGGGTAGAATTGTTCAAAAAGTCTCCATTTTGAAAGATGGGACTCGTTTAGACTTTTTAGATCTAAAATGGGTCGGAACGAGCCCTCCTTTTTGGGGACCACGAAAAGATTTGAGTAAAACCCCTGTCCTCGTTCCAGCATTGGAACGGGATGAATTACTACCATAGTAGAGAGGTCTTTTACACAACGTAAGAACGCCTCTCTTTTTGTCTGGTCTGCAGACAATCGTGAAAGAAGAAACCTCCCCCTTGGAGGAGAACCCTTGAATTCTAGCTGATACCCTTGGGACACGATTTCCAGTGTCCAAGGATCCTGAACATCTCTTACCCAAGCCTGGACAAAGAGAGAAAGTCTGCCCCCTACTAGATCCAGTCCCGGATCGGGGGCCGCCCCTTCATGCTGTTTTGGTAGCAGCAGCGGGCTTCTTGGGTTGCTTACCCTTATCCCAAGCCTGGTTAGGTCTCCAGACGGACTTGGCCTGAGCAAAATTCCCTTCCTGCTTGGTGGAAGAAGAGGAAGAAGAGGGGACTCCTCTAAAGTTCCGAAAGGAACGAAAATTATTCTGTTTACCCCTCATTTTAGAAGTCTTTTAGAAGTCTTATCCTGAGGTAGGAGATGACCCTTACCTCCCGTAATGTCAGAAATTATTTCCTTTAAGTCAGGCCCGAATAGGGTTTTGCCCTTAAAAGGAATAGTCAAAAGCTTTGACTTAGATGAAACATCAGCAGACCAAGATTTTAGCTATAACGCTCTGTGCGCTAAAATGGCAAATCCAGAATTTTTAGCCGCCAATTTGGCAATCTGTAAGGCGGTATCTGTAATAAACGAATTAGCCAACCTAAGGGCTTTAATTCTAAGATCTCCTCTAAGGGAGTCTCAGTCTTAAGAGACTCCTCTAATGCATCAAACCAGAAGGCCGCCACAGTAGTAACTGGAACAATGCAGGCTGTAGGTTGTAGAAGGAAACCCTGTTGAATAAACATTTTCTTTAGAAGACCCTCCAATTTCTTATCCATAGGGTCTTTGAAAGCACAACTGTCCTCAATTGGAATAGTTGTACGCTTAGCCAGGGTAGATATAGCTCCCTCCACCTTAGGGACCGTTTGCCAAGAGTCCCGTACAGTGTCAGGTATGGGATACATTTTCTTAAAATTAGGGGAAGGTGAGAACGGAATACCCGGCCTTTCCCATTCCCACGTAATAATTTCCGAAATTATTTAAGGAACCGGAAAAACATCAGAGTAAGTAGGAACCTATAGGTACTTGTCCATCTTACATAATTTCTCTGGTGGAACCACAATAGAGTCACAGTCATCCAGAGTCGCTAAAACCTCCCGAAGTAATAGACGGAGGTGTTCAAGCTTAAATCTAAAGGATACATTGTCCACATCTTTCTGAGGTAACATACTTCCTGAATCAGAATGTTCCCCCTCAGACAGAAGTTCCCTGACCCCCAAATCAGATCCCTGTGAGGGTACATCGGAAATAGCTACTAAAGCATCAGAGGTTGTAGCATTCTCATGGACCTCTGTCCTGCTACGTTTGCCCTGTAACGTTGGCAGCTTAGACAAAACCTCTGTAAGGGTATTTGACATAACTGTAGCCATATCCTGCAGAGTAAATGAATTAGATGCGGTTGAAGAACCAGGTGTCGCTTGGGTGAGCGTTAAAGGTTGTGACGCTTGGGGAGAAACTCGCGGTACACCTTGATTCCCTTCAGCTTGAGAACCATCTTTACACATATCTTCTTTACATAAAATCTCTGCTTTGCATTGTAAGGCCCTCTCAGTACATGAGGGGGCAAAAAGTCAAAGGGGGTTCCACAGTGGCATTTAAACACATAGAGCAAGGAGTTTCCTCCTCACTATCTGACATGTGTTGATAATATGAAAAAAGGATTACATTTGGAAAACTGTACTGCGCCTTTAAATCTTTAAAAAGCATAACTTTTCTACTGAAACTGCAAAAACGCTTTATAGGCAGAAAAACACAATTCAAATATGCCTAAAACGTTCCTAAATACTGCATCCACTTGCAGAAATGCCTAAATTCAATAACGATACACAAAAAAACTAACTTTATTTGGAACTACATTTATAGGCACAGCTCTGCTGTGGCGCCTACCTGCCTCCGGAGTGAACCTGTTGCAGGATATAATGAGGAAAACTATTGATTACAGACAACTCAAGCCCCAGCCTCTGCTAGCTCCTGCAATGTGTTGTCGGATATTCTATGTAAACAGCACGGCAAAGCATGCAAGAATAGGCCCCGCCCATCGTGGGCGTACTGAATTTGACTAAGGCCCGCATGGGATGCCTGTGCAAAAATAAACATGTCTGATACGACAATTCTATGCTAAGTGTAAAATGCAGGCCAAACATATATATAAGTCCTGCATCCATGCCTACTGTGAACCGCATTAAGTCTCCCAGCGTCCATATCAGCCACCAAGTACTCTTTACTTTTGGCCCAATTAAAACAATAAAGGTATTACAGCTACACATCCATTATACATAGTGCATTCTGCTTACCCATATAGGAGCAAATGTCATCCTGTTCTGATATAACAAGTCTCCCCAGAAAACAAAAGTCTGAACATACCTCAATATTGCTAGAAGCAATACACCGTTCTCCACACTGAAGATTTTCTTACATTATCTCCAGCTGCGCTGTGGGAACTAAATGGATCTTAGATACTGCATTCTAAGATCATTGACATCAGGGCAGAAAATATGTCTTGATTTCTCCCTGAGAAAAATAGTATTCTCTGGCACCATTTTAAAATAAAAAATTCTTGATTGAAGAAAATAAAACTAACACCTCACTTTACCTCTTCCTAGTACTAACAAGGCAAAGAGAATGACTGGATTGGGAGGGAAGGGAGGAGCTATATATACAGCTCTGCTGTGGTGCTCTTTGCCACTTCCTGACAGCAGGAGGATAAATCCTCCTGCTGTCAGCCGTTCACAGGAGTTTTGAGCTTTTCAAATTCAGTACCTTGAGTCTGTGGAACACTCATTATTGTCTAAACTCAGAAGCAAGTGGTCACTGTGAGATTTATTTAAAGGAGCACTCAATGCAGTAGAATTGTATGATTATCAAGTGCATAATAAAAAGACAACGATTTAACACCTACTCTGAATTTCAAATAAATAGTGTATTGTTTTTTGACAAATTTATTTTTTCTTCCATTTTCCAGCCCCCTGTACCATGTGACAGACATCAACCAATCAGAGACCAGTATACACATACCCTGTGAGCTTGTGCACATGCTCAGTAGGATCTTGTTACCAAGAAAGTGTAAATATAAAAAGACTGTGCAAAATTTGATTATGGAAGTAAATTGGAAAGTGCCTTAAAACTGCTGCTCTGTCTGAATCATAAACGTTTATTTTAACTTGAGTGTCCCTTTAATGCACACACTCACTTTACTTGTTAATCAACCGGACCTTTTTGTTCAATAAAAACGTAATTACAAAGTTATTATTATTATCGGTTATTTGTAAAGCGCAAACAGATTCCACAGCGCTAAGTTTAAAATGAATTGTTAAGTGATCATCAGTAATAAATGATCTTCCTTGATTTACTGTTGCGTTGGCTGCGCATCTTTTGCTTACATGAGGGTCTGTAAAAATTCTCATAATAACCCAATAACTCAGCTACACGCCTGCTTGTTATAGGTTTTATTTTTGTGTGTTTAACTAGATCTCCTGTTACATTAATTTATAATTTAGTTCATGGTTCTTCTTGCTGATTGGATCCCATTCCTCCTGTGAGGCCATGTGTAGATTTTGTGTATGAATTTAAACTGATTATTAATTATTATCTGGTGCATCAGACATTTAGGTAACAAAGACCAAGGTAAATATAAGTGAGAGCAGAACATCTGGCACTAACATCATTCTGCCAGGGCCGGCTCCAGATAGTGTATTGCCTGGGTCCGAGAATGAAATGACCCCCCCCCCCCCCAGTAGCAACATTACAGATTAGCAAATCAACCTACTAGCCTGGCCTCTGACCTTACAAAGCCTGCCTACCTGCATGCAACTAATGCTTATGCACAAATGCACAATAAGTGGGAAGAGATGCACTTGTCCCACCTTGAATGTCACCCCTGACTGGTCCCGTGTCTTTGTGCATGATGAGGTTATGCTGCTGGGAGCCAGAGACTTTCCCCCACATAGACAGAGGACAGGAGTGCTGCCCCTTGTGAAGTGCTGCCTGGGTTGGTTGGACCCAGTTAGTCCCATGGTTGAGCCGGCCCTGGATTCTGCTGAACACAGATCAGGGGTACAGTGAAAGTCAAAAACAGAGAAATAAAATCAGCATTTAATCTGCTTTGGATAAAAATAGGATGATTTTTAATAAACAGGACACTTTGCTTATTTGAATGATTATATTTTATTTAACAACGTCAGAAAATGAATAGAAATAATCAGCACTTCACAGATACAATGTAACACAATCTTCAGCAGATATATCTATATGTATATATTATTAATAGATTACAGCATCGGGTCTCCACCCCAGGGTTGCTATTTCTTGGTCAGGCAGCCGCCGCCTCTTGTGCTAGAAAATCAGTCAGGTTCAGGGATTTACAGCAACATTACTGTAGGGTGGCACTGGGTATTTGTTTAGCATCAGAGACTTAGGAAACAATTCTAAAACATGTTGCAGGCTAGACTGCAACTCTAGTGCAAACATCTTTACAGAATTACGCTGGGATTTGAGAAACATTTCTATATACGCCCATGGAACATCCATATTCAGCCCATTTTATGAATAACAACAACTACACTTCGTATTTTGTACTTAGTAGACATTTCTGTGTTTTTTGCACATCCAGTACTTAAATTACAATTTTCGCTGTGCATATTTAATGATTTATTCTTGTGTAATTTATGTTTTTCATAAAATAGGATTTTTTTTGTTAATTTTGTTACTAGTTTTGATGCTCTTTAAAGGGACAGGCTTGTCAAAATAAAATTTTCATTATAGATAAGGCATGTAATTTGAAACAACTTTCCAATTGACTTTTATCATCAAATGTGCTTGGTTCTCTCGCTATTCTTAGTTGAAAGCTAACCTAGGTAGGCTCATATGCTAATTGCTAAACCCTTGAAGGCCCCCTCTTATCTGAATGCTTTTTTATTTGCTTTTCACAACAGGTGAGTGCTAGTTCACGTGAGTAATATAGATAACATTGTGCTCACGCCCGATGAGTTATTTAAGAGTCAGCACAACACAGCACTAATTGGCTAAAATGCAAGTCAATAGATAATAAATAGTCATGTGATCAGGGGGCGGTCAGAAGAGGCTTAGATACAGGGTAATCAGAGGTAAAAAGTATATTAATATAACTGTGTTGGTAATGCAAAACTGGGGAATGGGTAATAAAGGGATTATCTTCTATCTTTATTTTAAAACAATAAAAATTATGGTGTAGACTGTCCCTTTAATAATTAAAAAATGTCCTTGGTATTTTTGCGTAAATGGTTCAATTATTCGTTTTCTATGCTTTTTAAATTACGACTTTAGCAATGTATTCATCTCCTCCCTAGTAGTATACGCACATTAGCAAGAGCGTTACATAATCAGCTCCTAAACTCATCCCTGGGGAGTTGGTGTCAATATGAAATACATATTAAACAGCTACATTAGTGATCATTACAGGGGGAGAGTAAACTATAGAATATATTATACACTCACAATAAATGTATTCTTTAGTTTTACTTAAAGGGACAGTCAAGTCAAAATTACATTTTCATGATACTTTCCTGATGACTTAATAGATAATTATTAGCAAATACTCACCTAGATTACGAGTTTTGCGCTAAATAGTGTGCAAAAATAATGCGAAAAAATTTGCATTATTGTACTCTCCATAGCACTGCCATTATGAGTTACTGAAAAGCCTCATTGTGCTGTGTGGTATGGTCTCCTAAGCTCCATACCGCACAAAAGCCAATGGCTGTGTTTACGTGCTTGTGCATGCTTTCCCCCATAGACATCAATGGGGAGAAAGTGTTAGAAAAAAACTAACACCTGCGATCACAGAATGGAGATCGCCATAACTCAATCCCCATTGATGTCTATGGGCTGGAAAAAAGTTTTAAAAGGTTTAAACCTAACACCCTAACACAAACCCCTAGTCTAAACACCCCTAATCTGCCACTCCTCGACACTAATAAAAGTTATTACCCCTAATCCGCCTCTCCCTGATATCGCTAACACTAATAAAAGTTATTAACCCCTAATCCACCGCTCCCTGACATCGCAGACACTAATAAAAGTTATTAACCCCTAATCCGCCGCTCCCCGACATCACTGACACTAATAAATGTTATTAACCACTAATCCGCACCCCAACATCGCCAACACTAAATAAAGCTATTAACCCCTAAACCGCCGACCCCTACATCGCAACTAATAAACCTATTAACTCCTAAACCGCCATCCCCCGACATCGCAAAATGCTAAATTAAACTATTAACCCCTAAATCTAACACCCCCTAACATAAAATAAATAAAAACTTACCTGTGAAATAAAATAAAAAAATTAAGATTAAACTATAAAGTAACCTAATATAACTATTCTCATAAGTTGAACAGCTCTTTTACCTAGAAAAAAATATAGTGCCCCCAACAGTAAAACCCACCCCCCCAACCAACCCCCCAAAATAAAAAAACCTAAGTCTAAAAAAAAACTAAGCTACCCATTGCCCCTAAAGGGGCATTCAGCTATTTTACTGCCCTTAAATGGGCAATCAGCTCTTTTACATTGCCCATCCCTAATCTAAAAAAAAAGCCCACCCAAATTTAAAAAAAAACAAAAACTAAACACTAACCCCATAAAATCTACTCACGGTTCCTGAAGTCCGGACATCCATCTCCATCCAGGGGGCGAGAAATCTTATCTATCTCAGGGATGTCTTCTATCTTCATCCCAGGGGTGCGGATCGGAGCTATCCTGGACAGGATGACATCATGTGCGGAGTGTCCTCTTTATACGATCACTGCCGTACACTGAAGTTGAATGTAAGGTACCTGTTTCAATATAGCGTACCTTGCATTCCTATTGGCTGATTTAATTCTTCAAATTCAAATCAGCCAATAGGATGAGAGCTTCTGAAATCCTATTGGCTGTTCAAAACAGCCAATAGGATGAAAGCTACTAAATTCCTATTGGCTGATTTGAACAACAAATAGGATTTCAGAAGCTCTCATCCTAATGGCTGATTTGAATTTGAAGAATTAAATCAGCAAATAGGAATTCAAGGTACGCCATTTTGAAATGGGTACCTTGCATTCAACTTCAGTGTACAACGGTGATCATATGAAGAGGACACTCCTCGTAGGATGTCATCGCCATCCAGGATTGCTCCGATCCACACCGCCGGTGTCGGGATGAAGATAGAAGACGTCCCCGAGATGGATGAAGGCGTCGTTGCCTGGATGAAGACTTCTCGACACCTGGATGGAGATGGATGTCCGGCTTCGGGAACCGTGAGTTTATTTTATGGAGTTAGTGTTAGTTTTTTAATTTTTTTGAGTGGGCTTTTTTTTAGATTAGGGATGGGCACCGTAAAATAGCTGAATGCCCATACAAATGCCCCTTTAAGGGCAATGGGTATTTTAGGATTTTTTTAAGACTGAGATTTTTTATTTTAGGAGGTTGGTTGGGTGGTGGATTTTACTGCTGGGGAGACTTTGTATTTTTAGCTGTTTAACTTAGGGCAATGCCTTACAAAAGGCCCTTTTAAGGGATATTGGTAGTTTATTATAGGTTAGGGGGTGTTTTTATTTTGTTTTGTTTTGTTTTGTTTTTTATTATTGGATTAGGTGTAATTGTTTTTATTTTTCGTGATTTTAGTGTTTATTATTTTTGTAATCTTAGATTTTTTTAATTTTTCGTAGTATTAGTTTTTTTAAAAATTTGGAATTTAGGTTTATAATTATTTTGGTAATGTTAGATTTTTTAATCATGTAATTTAGGTTTTTTAATTGGTATTTTTTATTTTATTAGAATAGTTATGTTAAATTAATTTATAGTTTAATCTTACTTTTTTATTTTACAGGTAACTTTTTATTTATTTAAAGATAGTTATATTGAAATTTTCATTTAAAGTTAGGGGGTTGTTAGGTTTAGGGGTTAATAGTTTAATTTAGGGTTTTGCGATGTGGAGGGCCTGCGGTTTAGGGGTTAATAGGTTTAATTTATTAGTTACAATGTGGGGGGCTGAGGGTTTAGGGGTTAATACTTTATTATAGTGTTGGCAATGTGGAGGGCCGGCGGATTACGGGTTATAGGTTTATTTAATAGTTGTGATGTGGGTTGGCAGCAGATTAGGGGTTAATAACTTTAATATAGTGTTTGCAATGCCGGAGGGCGGCGGTTTAGGGGTTAATAGGTAGTTTATGGGTGTTTGTGTACTTTGTAACATTTTAGTTATGAGTTTTGTGAAACATTTTTGTTTTGCAAAATCCATAACTACTGCTTTCAGATTTCGGAATGAATCGTTTTGGTATAGGCTGTAACGCAAGCATTTTAGCCTCACTGCACAACTCGTAATATGGCGCTATGGAAAATCCTGCACTCAAACGTAATTTTTTGATTGCGGAATGGACCTTGTGTTACAGACTAAAATGCTTGCGGTAAAGCTATATACATTTTATACCCCCGGTTATCAGTTTCTTTATACCTAGGGGGCACAATTAATGTAGCTCCTGAAATAATGACTTTCATTGATCTGATTTTATTTAAATAAAGGTTTGAACAAGTCTATGCAATTTTGCAATTATTGCTAAATTGTCGCCGTTTACTTTTATTGTGATGTTCCTCTTCCTCTGGCAGTAATTGTTCACCTCTCTCAATCTTCTCTATTATCTTGGCTGTCTCTCTGACATCACTCAGAGACTGGATCCTTTCCTGATGACCTGGTTTAGCTTCCTGCTGCTCAGACTTTATCATCAGGTCAATGTATTCTGTGGTTTTCATTGGATCAGGTCTCAAGGCAATTTCACGGAGACGTTTCAGGCTCTGTGAAGATTTATTTATCAGATTCAGCACCGCTTGTCTCACACCACAATAGTCATTATGTAGCTCTGAAAATACATTTTCTGCTGTCATGACCTCTCCAGAAGCTTTTTCATAATTCTTTTTTATATCTTCATAATTTCTTGTCTCCTTTTTCTCCTCATAATTCCACTTATACTTTTGGTTAAAATGAACCGACCAGATACATTTATTAGGACAAACTCTACATTTCCCATTAGTTATAGCTGCACATCCATGTTTCTGGCTGTCATCAGCAATCATACAAGGATAGTGACAGGTGAAGTGACATTGCTGGCAGTTAGTTATAAAATTACCAGTTATGTCTTCCTTTACTGGTATAGTTACTGTTACCTCAAACTCAAAATTCTTATTGGCTTCCATTAGATCTCTGTTCTGCTGTAAGGCTACCTTTATTTTCCTGATTTCATCCAGTTTTACAAGCCCAGCCTTGATCTGTGGGTGTAAAGCCTGTAGGGTGACCTCAAGCTCCTTCCTTTCTTTAAGAACTTCCTTAGTCAGTTTAAGACTTTTAGTCTGCATTTGCTCTAATGATGTAAAGAATGTTTTCATACTGTGTTTGCCCATGTCCCAGAACATCTGATTAAAACTCATGTTACTTGTCTGATTATTAGCAAACAGAGCTGAATTATTAAACTTGAAGTGAACAGGGTCCCGATTGCTGTCCTTAGAGTAGGGGATGTCAGCAGTTTTTATAGCCTCCAGTACTGGGGGTCTCTCTCCATCTGAGAAATTTATAAGAATCAGTATATTGTCCTTGATATCCTTTCCAAAAATAGAAAACACTGAATTAAAAATATATTTTTGTGTGTGTGTTAAACGAGCCAAAGAAGCCTGAACTACAAAGCACACGGCATCAATCTGGTCAATGTTGCTGTCAGTTGTAAAGAATGCATGGATGGCTTCTGTGATCTTTTTGTCATGTTCTATACCTCGAGTGTCTCCAAAACCTGGAGTGTCTATCAAGGTGAGGGTGAAGGGAATGTTGTATCCATCTTCATAATTCATCTGATACGCTGTGACCAGAGAGGTTTGGCTGTGAGCTTGAGACTGATCTGTTTCCTCATGTACAAGTTTATATCTAAAGTCGTCTTCACGATCTACTCCCAGGATGTAGTTGGCCATTCCATTGATCAGTGTTGTCTTTCCTGTACCTGTTGCACCTATTAATAATATCACTTTATTTGGCACATGATCATTTACTTTTCCTAAGCTGTATTGTCGATAACCCAATTCACATAGATTTGTTGATATCTGATATACAGAAGGTTTTCCATCTTTTGACAAACACTTACTTTCCTTAAGGAGTACATGTTTAATATTCTCTTTTAGTGTTGAAACCTTTATTTCCTGACTTGGAGGGCTGAGCCCATCGTTCCCACATTCAGCTGACACACGAATTAGGTAAGGTGTCATTGGTATAAGTCCCTCAATAACATATTTTTCTTCTTTCTTTCCTATTTTTTTTTCAAGCCAACCCTGTTGTCCATTATCAACATCCTGTTTATATTCAACTACATAATCTGCTACTGTGACTCCAGCTTCAATGACTGCAGGTTCCTTCCATTGTAATGTAAGTGTGGATGATCCAGCAGTAACTTCTATTGCTTCAGGTGGGCTTGTAGGACATGTCCTCTCTTCATTTAGAACATCACTAGTCTCACTAAGTCCTAAAAAACAAACACGGGTGAGTTTCAGTTTTCATTAGAAGCATTTTTGCAATATACACGTACTTGCAAAAAACATATTTTATGCTTACCTGATAAATTAATTTATTTCAGGGTGATGAGAGTCCATGATCCTTACTCCTGGGAATTACTCTTCTCTACCACTAAGTGGAGGCAAAGACTCCCAAACCCCAAGAGCCCTATATAAAACTCCACACACATATCTCAGTCTAAAGTATAGCCAAGCAAAGTGAGGTAAGAAAATGGATCAAGAGACAAAAAAGGAGCAGGAAAAAAAAAAAAAAAAAAAAGATATGTTAAAGAAATAAATCCTGAAAAACATAGGGTGGGGTCTTGGTGATTCTAACCACCATGAAAGAAAATAATTTATCAGGTAACCATTAAATATGTTTTCTATCATATGCACTTAAGAAATAAATTAAGCAGGCAAAAAATCAATCTGAGACAACTGCCTGAAACACCTTTCTACCAAAAGCTGCCTCATAAGAAACAAAAATATAAAAATGGTAGAATTGTGTAAAAGTATGCAAAGAAAACCAAGTAGCTGCCTTGCAAATTTGATCAACTGAGGTCTCATACTCTCATTCTTAAAGACGCATGAAGTAGCAGCTGACCTAGTATAATAAGCAGTAATCTGTTACAGTGGAGGCTCACCTGCCTCCAAGTAAGCCTTGTGAATCAACAGTTTCAACCAAGAAGTCAAAGAAACAGCAGAAACTTTCTGTCTTTTTTGGAACCAGAAAAGTGAATGAACAAACTAGAAGATTGTCTAAAAGTCTTAGTAGCATCAATGTAATATTTCAATGCCCTAACAACATCCAAATTATGCAAAGATCTTTCTGAAGCATTTTTAGAATTAGGGAATATTTTTTCTGCTAAAGTTGTCTGAAGAAACATTATTAGTTTGTAGAACAGCCTTATCCTGATGGAAAATCACATAAGGAGGATCATAAGATTTTTTTTTTTTCTAGCAGAAGAAATAGCCAAAAGTAACAACACTTTCCAATAAAGCAGTTTAATGTCTACCTTCATGCATATGTTCAAAAGGAGGAGGCTACAAAACTCTTAACACCAAGTTAAAATTCCAAGGAGGTAAACTTGGCTTGATTGCAGGTTCTATACGAACCAAAGCATGGAAAAAAAGATGAATATCAGGAAGATTAGCAATCTTCCTACTGTATGATACAAACTGAAAAAACAGAAATCTTCCCCTTCAAAGAGCTGGCATTCAAACCATCCTGTAAAAACTTCAGAATCCTAGGGATTCTAAAATGATGCCAGAAGAAACCATGATCCAAACACCAACAAATAAATGGCTTCCAGACCTTATACTGTTACAATATAAATAATTGCTTACTAAATATCATAAAAAAAATATATATATACTGTATATATTCATGGCGAAAAATATTGGCATCTCTGCATTTCTGTCAGATAATGCACCACTTCGCCCAGAAAATTGTTGCAATTACAAATGTTGAGGCATTATTTTGTTTATTTCTTTTATTTGTTTTTGTATGACACAAAAAAGTGGAGAAAGAAAGCCAAATCTGACACATTCCACGCAAAACTCAAAAAATGGACTGGACAAAATTATTGGCACATTCTCAAAATTGTAAGAAATAATTGCATTCCAAGTTTGTGATGCTTCGGTAATTTTTAATTAAACTCACCTGTATCAATTAACAGGTGCTGACAATATAGAAATCACACCGGCAACCAGTTAAAATGAAGAAAAATTGACTCAACCTTTCTGTTGTGTGTCTCTGTGTGCCACACTGAGCATGGAGAAGAGAAAGAGCAGCAAAGAATTGTCTGAGGATTTGAGAACACAAATTGTGAAAAAGCATAGACAATCTCAAGGTTAGAAGTCCATCTCCAGAGATCTTAATGTTCCTGTGTCCACTGTGAGCAACATTGTCAAGAAGTTTACAGCCCATGGCACTGTAGCTAATCTCCCTGGGCGTGGGCGAAAGACAAAAGTTGATCAAAGATTGCAACAAAGGATAGTTCGAAAGGTGGATAAAGAACCTTGATAAACTTCCAGACAAATTCAAGCTGACTTTCAGATACAGGGTACAAATGTGTCAGCTCGCACTATACGTCGCAATCTAAATGAAAATGGACGCTATGGTAGGAGACCCAGGAGGACCCCACTGCTGACACAAAGATAAAAAAGCCTGATTGGAGTTTGACAAAACTTACCTGAGGAAGACAAAATTATTTAAGGAGAATGTCCAATGGACAGACAAAACAAAATTACAGCTTTTTGGTAAAGCCCATCATTCTACTGTTTTCAGGAAAAAAAATGAGGCTTTTAAAGAAAAAATATAATCCCTACAGTCAAACATCATGGAGATTCACTGATGTTTTGGGGTTGCTTTGCTGCTTCAGGCACTGGATGTCAAGAATTCTGTGATGCAATGTAGGACCCAGTGTCAGAAAGTTGGGTCTCCGTCAGAGGTCATGAGTCTTGCAGCAGGACAATGACCCAAAGCACATGTCAAAAAGCCCCCAGAAATGGTTTAAGATAAAGCACTGGAGAGTACTGAACTGACCAGCAATGAGTCTGTAATGTTTATAGGATATTTCCTTATCAGATCAATCCTGGCCAGTAGTCTTCTTATCCCAGCATCAAGTGGAAAGATAAGGAAAAATCCCAGAACTTAAATAAGCAGATTAGAGGAATGAGGTAGCTCAGAAATCACCACAGCAGAGAAGATTGCAGGACTGAGTAGGAATCAGGAACATACAACAATACTATGAATAAAGCTATAGGAATGCTCACCAGATAGTGTACTGGGCAAAGGAAACAGACAGTTGAATCCTTTGGGATCAAAAGGGTTAAGCTGAGAATGATCCCTTGGCAAAGCAGAATGCAGCAACAGACAAGAGGCATATCTTTCACAGTAACAAAGGAATAAGGCAGGAGAATGGTTGCTTAAAAAGCAAGGTCCAGTAACAGTCAGTCAAATCTTTCAATGAAATCAAGGGGTTAAGCAGGAGAATAGTCAGAAGGCAATGCAGGGCAATTTCTAGAGAATCTGGCTCCTAGGGCAAAATTCCAAAATGTGCCCCCTCACAAATTCTAAAGTCCCCCTCCTAGACCTTGCATGTCACTCTGTCATTAAGAGGTCAGCTCCAAAGCAGCAGTGCACTACTGGGAACTAGCTCAACACATCTGGTGAGCAAATGACAAGAGACAAATGTGTGTTGCGGTCAACCACCAGTTAGCTCCTAGTGCATTGCTTTTGCTAAGGATATGCACATATGCTTTTTAACAATGGATACCAAGAGAACAAGAACAATATAATTATCTTAACATTTTTTGGTGTATCCTGAATTACAAAAAAATTTGACTTTCCTATCTGTTTAAATATGTCGTTTTTCCACTACAATGTTTTTCCAAATATATTGATATTATCTAAAAATATCATTATATCTTTTACTAATTGCCATTATATTTATACATTTCTTATAGCTATGCATATTTCTTTGTTTAATCCATATTAATCCCTTTAATTTCTTATCCAAAATGTATCTAAAAAACTTCCAATAAACTATAAAGTTGAACTTTGCAAAAAAGTCATCAGGTAAGATTTTCTAATGGATTGCAATAAGTCACTGGTTGTATTTGTAACATATTTAGGGGTCTATTACAACTATTTAGAAAAGTTATAACAATTTTTTTTTTTTTACAAAATTCACTATTAAAGTCTATGAGATTTATGCACATAAATAATAATTATTATTATTATTATACTTTATTTATTAAGCGCCAACATATTCCGCAGCGCTGGCCATGGATACAATTCATTTAAATAAAACAATACAAGACTTGTAAGATACAGGACAAAATTTACAAACACATACAGGAGGGATTGAGGGCCCTATTCCCGTGGGAACTTACAATCTAGAAGGGTAGGAGGTTGAGAAACAGGAGGTGAGGACTGCAAGATTGAGAAGGATGTTAATACAGAGTTAGATGAGGGAAATGTTAGGTAAGTGAAATTAATTTATTATTGAGTTGGGTGGTAGGCTTCCCTAATTTGATAAACTGTAATAGCCGTTTATTTTTCAAATATACACAGGCAGTAATAGACAGAGACATGCACACAGAGACACTGACAAAGACGTGCACACACAGGCAGTAATAGACAGACGTGCACTCACAGACAGTAATAGACAGAGACATGCACACACAGGCAGTAATAGACAGAGACATGCACACACAGACAATAATAGACAGAGATGTGACATGCACACACAGGCAGTAACAGAGACGTGCACACACAGACAGTAATAGACAGACGTGTACACAGGCAGTAATAGAGACATGCACACACAGACATTAATAGACAGAGACGTTCACTCACAGACAGTAATACACAGAGACATGCACACACAGGCAGTAATAGACAGACATTCACACACAGGCAGTAATATACTAAGACATGCACTCACAGACAGTAATATACAGAGACATGCACTCACAGACAGTAATAGACAGAGACATGCACTCAAAGACAGTTATAGACAGAGACGTGCACTCACAGACAGTAATAGACAGTGATGTGCACACACAGGTAGTAATAGACCGAGATATGCACTCAGACAGTAATATACAGAGAAGTGCACTCACAGACAGTAATAGACCGACATGCACACACAGGCAGTGACAGACAGAGATATGCAAATACAGACAGTAATAGACAGAGATATTAAATTGCAGACAGTAACAGAGATATGCACCTACAGACAGTAATAGACAGAGACGTGCACACACAGACAGTAATAGACAGAGACATGAAATCACAGACAGTAATAGACAGAGATATGCACTCATAGACAGTGATAGACAGAGATATGCACTCACAGACAGTAATAGACAGAGATATGCACCTACAGACAGTAATAGACAGAGATATGCACACACAGACAGTAATAGACAGAGACATGAAATCACAGACAGTAATAGACAGAGATATGCACTCATAGACAGTGATAGACAGACATTCACACACAGGCAGTAATAGACAGAGGCAAGCACACACGGGTAGTAACAGACAGAAACATACGCTTACAGGCAGTAATAGACAGTGACGTGCACACACAGGTAGTAACAGACAGAAACATACACTTACAGGCAGTAATAGACAGTGACGTGCACACACAGGTAGTGACAGACAGAAACATACACTTACAGGCAGTAATAGACAGTGACGTGCACACACAGGTAGTAACAGACAGAAACATACACTTACAGGCAGTAATAGACAGTGACGTGCACACACGGGTAGTAACAGACAGAAACATACACTTACAGGCAGTAATAGACAGTGACGTGCACACACAGGTAGTAACAGACAGAAACATACACTTACAGGCAGTAATAGACAGTGACGTGCACACACAGGTAGTAACAGACAGAAACATACACTTACAGGCAGTAATAGACAGTGACGTGCACACACGGGTAGTAGCAGACAGAAACATACACTTACAGGCAGTAATAGACAGTGACGTGCACACACGGGTAGTAACAGACAGAAACATACACTTACAGGCAGTAATAGACAGTGACGTGCACACACAGGTAGTAACAGACAGAAACATACACTTACAGGCAGTAATAGACAGTGACGTGCACACACAGGTAGTAACAGACAGAAACATACACTTACAGGCAGTAATAGACAGTGACGTGCACACACAGGTAGTAGCAGACAGAAACATACACTTACAGGCAGTAATAGACAGTGACGTGCACACACAGGTAGTAACAGACAGAAACATACACTTACAGGCAGTAATAGATAGTGACGTGCACACACAGGTAGTAACAGACAGAAACATACACTTACAGGCAGTAATAGACAGTGACGTGCACACACAGGTAGTAACAGACAGAAACATACACTTACAGGCAGTAATAGACAGTGACGTGCACACACGGGTAGTAACAGACAGAAACATACACTTACAGGCAGTAATAGACAGTGACGTGCACACACAGGTAGTAACAGACAGAAACATACACTTACAGGCAGTAATAGACAGTGACGTGCACACACGGGTAGTAACAGACAGAAACATACACTTACAGGCAGTAATAGACAGTGACGTGCACACACGGGTAGTAACAGACAGAAACATACACTTACAGGCAGTAATAGACAGTGACGTGCACACACAGGTAGTAACAGACAGAAACATACACTTACAGGCAGTAATAGACAGTGACGTGCACACACAGGTAGTAACAGACAGAAACATACACTTACAGGCAGTAATAGACAGTGACGTGCACACACAGGTAGTAACAGACAGAAACATACACTTACAGGCAGTAATAGACAGTGACGTGCACACACAGGTAGTAACAGACAGAAACATACATTTACAGGCAGTAATAGACAGTGACGTGCACACACAGGTAGTAACAGACAGAAACATACACTTACAGGCAGTAATAGACAGTGACATTCACACTCTGGGGCCTATCTATCAAGCTCCGAATGGAGTTTGACGGCCCGTGTTTCAGGCGAGTCTTCAGACTCGCCAGAAACACAAGTTATGGAGCAGCGGTCACAAAGACCACTGCTCCATAACCCTGTCCGCCTTCTCTGAGCAGGCGGACAGAGATCGCTGCAATTCAACCCGATCGAGTACGATTGGGTTGATTAACACCCCCCTGCTGGCGGCCCATTGGCCGCGAGTCTGCAGTGGACGGTATTGCACCAGCAGCTCTTGTGAGCTGCTGGTGCAATGGTGAATAAGGAGAGCGTATTGCTCTCCGCATTCAGCGATGTCTTGCGGATCAGGTCCGACAGATATATGATAAATAGGCCTCACAGGCAGTAATAGACAGAGACATGCACACTAGTGATGTCGCGAACTTAAAAATTTTGGTTCGCGAACGGCGGACTCGAACTTGTATTGTTCGCGAACCCGCGAACTGCGCGAACCGCCATTGACTTCAATAGGCAGGCGAATTTTAAAACCCACAGGGACTCTTTCTGGCCACAATAGTGATGGAAAAGTTGTTTCAAGGGGGCTAACACCTGGACTGTGGCATGCCGGAGGGGGATCCATGGCAAAACTCCCATGGAAAATTACATAGTTGATGCAGAGTCTGGTTTTAATCCATAAAGGGCCTAAATCAACTAACATTCCTAAATTGTTTGGAATAACGTGCTTTAAAACATCAGGTATGATGTTGTATCTATCAGGTAGTGTAAGGGTTACGGCCGCTTCACAGTGACAGACCAAACTCCAAGTGTAACGCACCGCAAACAATCGCAAACAGTCCATTTGCACAACCACGAGATAGATAGATTTGATAAATAGATACATAGATTACATAGCTCAATAGATGCAATATACATATGATAGATACACTGTACATAGCTCAATAGATGCAATATACATTTGATAGATACGAATGTTATCGAATCAAAGATGCAATATACATTTGATAGATACGAATTACATCAACCAAAATATGTAATATATATTTTATTGATCCGAATTACATTGATCAATAGATGCAATCTACATTTGATAGATATGTTTGATAGTTCGATCTATTTGATAGATAAATAAATATATTTGAAATATATATAATTTCCCTGACAGAGTATAACAATACGACATGCGGTCTGTGACCCGTGGTGTGTTAAGTAGTACTATTCTTAGCAGTTTACTACAACCTGTTACTCCCCCTATCGGGGGAGGTCTATATGGCCTTCATTTTTGGAACCGGGAGATGGAAGAAGATGATTGGTCTGTCCTCCTACTTCAAATTTGTCAAAAACACAAGTGGCTGTCTCAAAACATCCCGGACAGAAGATAGATAGATATACATAGATTGATAGTTAGATAGAATCGATAGAAGAGAAATAGATAGATTTGTTAGTTATATAATTACCCTGACAAAGTATAATAATTAAACATGCGGTCTTGGACCCATGGTAACTAGGTTGTGTTAAGTAGTACTATTCTTAGCACTTTCAGCCCTGTAACTCCTCCTATCAGTGGAGGTGTATATGGCGTGTATGATTACCATGACAAAGTATAACAACAAGACACGCGGTCTGGGACCCATGGTAATTCGGTTGTGTTAAGTAAAAATTTTCTTAGCACTTTAATCCCTCTTACTCCCCCTTTCGGTGGAGTTCTATATGGCCTGCATGATTACCCTGACAAAGTATAACAACAAAACATCTGGTCTGGGACCCATGGTAACTAGGTTGTGTTAAGTAGTACTATTCTTAGAACTGTAATCCCTGTTACTCCCCCTATCAAGGGAGGTCTATATGGCCTGCATGATTACCCTGACAAAGTATAATAAGAAAACATGCGGTCATGGACCCATGGTAACTAGGTTGTGTTAAGTAGTACTATTCTTAGCACTTTCAGCCCTTTAACTCCCCCTATCGTGGGAGGTCTATATGGCCTGCATGATTACCCTGACAAAGTATAACAACAAGACACGCGGTGTTGGACCCATGGTAACTAGCTTGTGTTAATTAGTACTTTTCTTAGCACTTTAATCCCTGTTACCCCCCCTATCGGGGGAGGTCTAGATGGCCTGCCTGATTACCCTGACAAAATATAATAATAAGACATGCGTTCTGAGACCCATGGTAACTAGGTTGTGTTTTAAGTAGTACTATTCTTAGCACTTTAATCTCTGTAACTCCCCCTATCGGGGGAGGTCTATACGGCCTGCATGATTACCCATACAAAATATAATAATAAGACATCAGCTCTGGTTCTGGAACCCATGGTAACGTTGTGTTAAGTAGTACTGTTCTTAGCATTTTAATACCTGTTACTCACCCTATCGGGGGAGGTCTATATGGCCTGCATGATTACCCTTACAAAATATAATAACAAGACATGCGGTCTGGGACCCATGGTAACTAGGTTGTGTTAAGTAGTACTCTTCTTAGCATTTTAATACCTGTTACTCACCCTATCGGGGGAGGTCTATATGGCCTGCATGATTACCCTAACAAAATATAATAATAAGACATATGCTCTGGGACCCATGGTAAGTTTGTGTTAAGTAGTACTGTTCTTAGCATTTCAAAACCTGTTACTCACCCTATCGGGGGAGGTCTATATGGCCTGCATGATTACCCTTACAAAATATAATAATAAAACATATGTTCTGGGACCCATGGTAACTAGGTTGTGTTAATTAGTACTGTTGTTATTAGTTTAATGCCTGTTACAACACCGAATGGTGGGAGGTCTATATGGCCTGCATGATTAGCCACACCCAACCCAAAAAAAAAGCCATGCGGTCTTGGACTAAGACCCATGGCTAACTCGGTTGTTTAAAAAGTAGTACTATTCTTAGCACTTTCATCCCTGTTACTTCAAGGCCTCTCGGGGGTGGTCTACATGGCCATCATGATTATCCTAACAAAATACAACAATAAAACCTTGGCTCTTGATAGCCCGTTAATTGGCTGTATTTTGGTTGTACTGTTCTTATTAGTTTAATACCTGATACAACACCGAATGGTGGCAGGTCTATATGGCCTGCATGATTAGCCGCACCCAACCCAAAAAAAGCCATGCGGTCTTGGACTAAGACCCATGACTAACTCGGTTGTTTAAAGTAGTTCTATTCTTAGTACTTTCATCCCTGTTACTTCCAGGCCTCTCGGGGGTGGTCTACATGGCCATCATGTTTAGCCTAACATAGTACAACAATAAAACCTTGGCTCTTCAAAGCCTGTTAATTGGCTTTATTTTGGTAGTACTGTTCTTATTAGTTTAACCCTTTAAGGACACAGCTTTCAGTTTGCTCAATTGTTTTATGACGGAAAAATTCCGTCATATGTCTTTAAGAGGTTAATACCTGTTACAACACCGAATGGTGGGAGGTTTATATGGCCTGCATGATTAGCCGCACCAATCCAAAAAAAAAGGCATGCGGTCTTGGACTAAGACACATGGCTAACTCGGTTGTGTAAATTAGTACTATTCTTAGCACTTTAATCCCTGTTACATCCAGGCCTCTCGGGGGTGGTCTACATAGCCATCATGATTACCCTCAACAAAATATAACAACAAGACGTGCGGTCAGGGAACCATGGTAAGGTTACTTCCTTTCGCAAAATCGAGTATAACAGTTGCAGGCAGAGGTTCTGACCCTGCATTATGGCTGCACCTCTCCCTAAAAGAGGCATCCGTTACAGAGTCTGTGGGCATGTATGCAAAGAGATAGCCTGCCTAAAAGGAGCAGCAAGGCAGTACAGGTCGTTCTCCTTCAGCCGTTTTATACGATGGCCCACGAACCTCAACAGCCACAACAGCAGGAAACACCACCTATGCCATCCTTTTGAACAATAGAGTACAGGTATGGCATTGATTTTAGGAACACAGAGATAATTTTTAGGAACCGTGAAATTGAACTAAAAACCATGCTTGGACACCCAGTACAGTACAGGTCGTTCGCCTTCGACCATTTTATAAGAGGGTCCCGGACCCTCAACAAAAACAACAGCAGGAAAAAGGACATATGGCATCCTTTTGAACAATAGATTACAGGTAAGCCATTGATTTTAGAAACCCAGAGATAATTTTTAGGAAACAGGAAATAGAAAAAAACATTGATTGGACACCCAGTACACTTCTTTCTCTTTCTGCCTTTTATAAGAGGGTCCAGGACCCTCAACAGAAACAACAGCAGGAAAGAGGACATATGGCATCCTTTTGAACAATAGATTACAGGTAAGGCATTGATTTTAGAAACCCAGAGATAATGTTTATGAACCGGGAAATTGAACTAAAAACCATGCTTGGACACCCAGTACAGTACAGGTCGTTCACCTTCTACCATTTTATAAGAGGGTCCCGGGCCCTCAACAAAAACAACAGCAGGAAAAAGGACATATGGCATCCTTTTGAACAATAGATTACAGTTAAGGCATTGATTTTAGAAACCCGGAGATAATTTTTTGGAAACAGGAAATAGAAAAAAACATTGATTGGACACCCAGTACACTTCTTTCTCCTTCGGCCTTTTTATAAGAGGGTCCAGGACCCTCA
Organism: Bombina bombina; assembly: GCF_027579735.1. NCBI lineage: Eukaryota > Metazoa > Chordata > Amphibia > Anura > Bombinatoridae > Bombina > Bombina bombina. The sequence continues at coordinate 15,427,755 of NC_069503.1, read as the reverse complement.
ACAGAAACAACAGCAGGAAAGAGGACATATGGCATCCTTTTGAACAATAGATTACAGGTAAGGCATTGATTTTAGAAACCCGGAGATAATTTGTTGAAACCGGGAAATTGATCCAAAATCATTGATTGGACACCCAGTACACTTCTTTCTACTTCAGCCTTTTTATAAGAGGCTCCAGGACCCTCAACAGAAACAACAGCAGGAAAGAGGACATATGGCATCCTTTTGAACAATAGAGTACAGGTACAGCATTGATTTTAGAAACCCAGAGATAATTTTTAGGAAATGGGAAACAGAAAAAAACATTGATTGGACACCCAGTACACTTCTTTCTCCTTAGGCCTTTTTATAAGAGGGTCCAGGACCCTCAACAGAAACAACAGCAGGAAAGAGGACATATGGCATCCTTTTGAACAATAGATTACAAGTAAGGCATTGATTTTAGAAACCCGGAGATAATTTGTTGCAACTGGGAAATTGAACCAAAATCATTGATTGGACACCCAGTACACTTCTTTATCCTTAGGCCTTTTTATAAGAGGGTCCAGGACCCTCAAACAAAACAACAGCAGGAAAGAGGACATATGGCATCCTTTTGAACAATAGATTACAGGTAAGGCATTGATTTTAGAAACCAAGAGATAATTTTTATGAAACGGGAAATAGAAAAAAACATTGATTGGACACCCAGTACACTTCTTTATCCTTAGGCCTTTTTATAAGAGGGTCCAGAACCCTCAACCGAAACAGCAGCAGGAAAGAGGACATATGGCATCCTTTTGAAAAATAGAGTACAGGTAAAGCATTGATTTTAGAAACCCAGAAATCATTTTTATGAAACGGGAAATAGAAAAAAAAACATTGATTGGACACCCAGTACACTTCTTTATCCTTAGGCCTTTTTATAAGAGGGTCCAGGACCCTCAACAGAAACAACAGCAGGAAAGAGGACATATGGCATCCTTTTGAAAAATAGAGTACAGGTAAGGCATTGATTTTAGAAACCCGGATATAATTTGTTGCAACCGGGAAATTGAACCAAAAAAATGATTGCTCGCCCAGTACACTTCTTCCTACTTCAGCCTTTTTATGAGAGGGTCCCGGACCCTCAACAAAAACAACAGCAGGAAAGAGGACATATGGCATCCTTTTTAACAATAGAGTACAGGTACAGCATTGATTTTAGAAACCCAGAGATATTTTTTATTAAACGGGAAATAGAAAAAATCATTGATTGGACACCCAGTACACTTCTTTCTCCTTAGGCCTTTTTATAAGAGGGTCCAGGACCCTCAACCGAAACAACAGCAGGAACGAGGACATATGGCATCCTTTTGAACAATAGATTACAGGTAAGGCATTGATTTTAGAAACCCTGAGATAATTTGTTACAACCGGGAAATTGAACCAAATAAATGATTGGACACCCAGTACACTTCTTTGTACTTCAACCTTTTTATAAGAGGGTACAGGACCCTCAACAGAAACAACAGCTGGAAAGCGGACATTTTGCATCCTTTTGAACAATAGAGTACAGGTACGGCATTGATTTTAGAAACCCGGAGATAATTTTTAGGAACCGGGAAATTGAACAAAAAAAAAATGATTGGACACCCAGTACACGTTGTTCTCCTTCAGCCTTTTTATAAGAGGGTCCAGGACCCTCAACAGAAACAACAGCAGGAAAGAGGACATATGCCATCCTTTTGCACAATCGAGTACAGGTATGGCATTGATTTTAGGAACCCGGAGATAATTGAGAGGAACCGGGAACATTTTACAAAAAATGTGCTTGGACACCCATTACAGGTCGTTCTCCTTCAGCCTTTTTATACCATGGGCCACGACCCTCAACAGGCACAACAGCATGAAACACCACATATGCCACCCTTTTGCACAATAGAGTACAGGTATGGCATAGATGGAACCCGGAGATAATTTAGAGCAACCAAGAGACAGATAAAGATGCTTTGTCAGGCCTCCTCCTTCGAATTTGGGGCACTGCGCGTGCAATTTAATGGTCCACCAGATATGAGTGGTGTGTTAAGTTGTACTATTCTTAACAGTTTAATCACTGTTATGTGCCTTATTTTTTCCTTTGAGTTTTGTACTCTCAGAGCGGCAGCAGAGAACAGAAACATTAGGCATGTACAAATGAATGAAAAATTGGGTATTGTTGTAGCCGCTGCTGTAGCAGCGGCCAGAAAAATTGATGTTTGTAAAACAGTTAGAAAGTGCCCTAAAACCTTGCGTCTTGAACACTAGTTGTTGGCGGATAAGTCACGCAAGTCATTCTGCATTATAAGAAAAAAAAAGCCAGCGTGTGTACCAGTTGTAGCCCAAGCCAGCTCATCTCATCATCAGGCCTTTTTTACTCAAATGTATCGCCCAATGTCAGTCCCTTCGGGATCCATCCCTCATTCATTTTAATAAAGGTAAGATAGTCAAGGCTTTTTTGACCTAGGCGACTTCTCTTCTCAGTGACAAAACCTCCTGCTGCACTGAAGGTCCTTTCGGACAGGACACTTGAAGCAGGGCAGGCCAGAAGTTCCATTGCAAATTGGGATAGCTCAGGCCACAGGTCAAGCCTGCACACCCAGTAGTCAAGGGGTCCATCGCTCCTCAGAGTGTCGAGATCCGCAGTTAATGCTAGGTAGTCTGCTACCTTTCGGTTGAGTCTTTCTCTGAGGCTGGATCCCGAAAGGCTCTGGCGATGCATGGGAGTTAAAAAGGTACGCATGTCCTCCATCAACAAGATGTCAGGAAAGCGTCCTGTCCTAGCCGCCGTGGTCGTGGGAGGAGGAGGAGGATTACTGTCATCTCTTCCCCTGTTACATTCCCGTTGTGCTGTGACATCACCCTTATACGCTGTGTAAAGCATATTTTTGAATTTATTTTTAAAATGCTCCATCCTTTCCGACTTGCGGGAATTTGGTAACATTTCAGGCACTTTATGCTTATACCGGGGGTCTAAGAGCGTGGACACCCAGTACAGGTCATTCTCCTTCAGCTTTTTTACACGAGGTTCCCTCAACAGGCACGACAGCATGAAAGAACCCATTTGAACAAGGTTGGATGCAGAGCTAATCATGTCCCGTTCCTTGTCCTCACTGATCTCACTGAGGGTATCTTCTTCCCCCCAGCCACGTACAACACCACGGGTACCAGAAAGGTGACAACAACGAGCACCCTGGGATGCCTGTTGTGCTCGGTCTTCCTCCTCCTCCTCAAAGCCACATTCCTCCTCTGACTCCTCTTCCTCACAATCCTCTTCCTGCGTTGCCGCAGGTCCAGCAAGCGATGCTGATAAGGCTGTTTGTGGGGGTGATGGACACCACAACTCTTCCTCTTCACGCTCATCTACGGCCTGATCCAGCACTCTTCGCAGGGCACGCTCCAGGAAGAAAACAAATGGTATGATGTCGCTGATGGTGCCTTCGGTGCGACTGACAAGGTTTGTCACCTCCTCAAAAGGAAGCATGAGCCTACAGGCATTGCGCATGAGCGTCCAGTAATTTGGCAAAAAAATCCCCAGCTCCCCAGAGGCTGTCCTAGCACCCCGGTCATACAAAACTCATTAACAGCTTTTTCTTGTTGGAGCAGGGGGTCAAACATTAGGAGTGTTGAATTCCACAGTGTCGGGCTGTCGCAAATCAAGCGCCTCAATGGCAGGTTGTTTCGACACTGGATATCGGACAAGTGCGCCATGGCCGTGTAGGAACGCCGGAAATGGCCACACACCTTCCTGGCTTGCTTCAGGACATCCTGTAAGCCTGGGAACTTATGGACAAATCGTTGTACAATCAGATTACACAGATGTGCCATGCACAGCACATGTGTCAACTTGCCCAATTTCAATGCCGACACCAAATTACTTCCATTGTCAGAAACAACCTTGCCAATCTCCAGTTTGTGCGGAGTCAGCCACTGATCCACCTGTGCGTTCAGGGTGGTCAGGAGTGCTGGTGCAGTGTGACTCTCCGCTTTCAGGCAAGTCAACCCCAAGACGGCGTGACACTGCTGTACCAGGGATGTGGAATAGTACCTGGGGAGCTGGGGGGGTGCCATTGATGTAGAGCAAGACGCAGAAGCAGAAGAGGACTCATCCGAGGAAGAGGTTATGGAAGAGGTTATGGAAGAAGATGGAGTAGGAGGAGTAGAGGAGGTAGCAGCAGGCCTGCCTGCAAGTTGTGGCGGTGTCACCAACTCTTCTGCAGAGCCACGCATTCCATGCTTGTCAGACGTCAGCAGGTTTACCCAATGCGCAGTGTAGGTGATATACCTGCCCTGACCATGTTTTGCAGACCAGCTATCCGTGGTCATATGGACCCTTGCCCCAACACTGTGTGACAGACATGCCATAACTTCCTTTCGAACAACAGATTACAGGTTTGGGATTGCCTTTTGTGAAAAGAAATTTCTGCCAGGTACCTTCCACTGCGGTGTCCCAATAGATACAAATTTTTTGAAAGCATCAGACTCCACCAGCTTGTATGGTAAAAGCTGGCGGGCTAAGAGTTCAGACAAGCCAGCTGTCAGACGCCGGGCAAGGGGGTGACTTTGAGAAATTGGCTTCTTATGCTCAAACATGTCCTTGACAGACAGCTGACTGTGGGCAGATGACCAGGAATGTAAGAGAGACTCAGTGGAGGATGGTTGAGAGGGGTCAAGGAGGACAGCAGTGGTTGACGTGGCTGAAGATGCTGGAGCAGGAGGAGGAGGGTGGCTTTCAGTTTGTGTGCTGCTTCTACTCATGTGTTCTTCCCATCGGCGTTTGTGATGGGAGACCATGTGCCTTCGCAAAGCAGTTGTACCTAGGTGGGTGTTGGACTTCCCACGACTCAGTTTCTTTTGGCACAGGTGGCAAATGGCATCACTGTTGTCAGAGGCAGACACACACAAAAATGCCACACTGCTGAGCTCTGCGATGACGGCATTCTGGTGGTGGCAACAGCATGCGTTGATGGGCGTCGGCGTGCTGTCTGGCTAACCCCGGGTGCCGATGCATGCTGTCTGAATGTGCCACTAGCTCCTTGCAACGACCTCCCCCTGCTTCCAACTCGTCTCTTCCTCCTCCTCTCTGTCTCCCCATCTGAACTTTCCCCCTCTTCTTTTTCTTTTCTAGCAGGCACCCACGTGACATCCACTGACACATCATCATCAACCGCTTCACTTGTATCTGACACATCAAGAAAGGAAGCAGCAGCGGGTACAACATCATCATCATCATCACACCGTACCTCCATGTCTGTAATGCTGCCTGACTGAGACATATCACTGTTATCTACATCCTCTGTCAATGATGGTTGCGCATCACTCATTTCTTCCAACTGATGTGTCAATAACTCCTGTGAAAGATCAAGTGAAGCGGCTGTGGTGCTAGTGTTGGGGGTGGCGACAGGCGGGTGAGTGGCACTGGTCACTTGAGACGTGCCCAAAGCACAGCTGGAGGTGGATGGTGCGTCAAGGTTAGGAGGACTAGGAGCGGAAGCTGTAGAAGATTGGGTGTCCTGTGTTAGCCATTCAACTAGGTCCTCCTCAGAACTTTTCGCATCCCCCCTGGCACCCGGCGTCTGCACAATATGCATATTTGTATGGTCTAAAGGCACAGCACCATGACCACGGAACCTACGGGGTGGCCTGCCTCTGCACAAATTATGAGTGGTGGCACTGGGCAAGTGGGCACAGTATACGCTGTGAGACTGACAACAAACAAAAAGACTGATGTTTCAAAGTCAAAAATGTTTATTTTTTAAATATTAGAAGTACTGTGACAACAAATATGATTGTTGGCACTAGTTGGCAAATGGGCCTGTCTGGCACACACGCTGGGAGAAAGGCAACTGCAATTAGATTAAACTAGCTGAGTCATGCTTCTTAGTCCAAAAAATGTTTTTACCAAAAATTGACAATACTGTTAGAACAAATATGATTGGTGGCACTAGTTGGAAACGGCAAGTGGGCCTGGCACACACGCTGGCAGGCAGGCAACTGAATCTTCACTAGGAGACTGAAGATTCACAGTCCAAAAAGTTATGATTTAATTTTTTTTCAATACTGTTATGATTGGTGGCAGTAGTTGGCTAGTGGGCCTGGCACACAGGCTGGCAGGCAGGAGCAAAGTGCAATTCAATGGCACGAGCAAACTGATGATTCACATTTACAATCTAACAATTTTTAATTTTAAATATTAACAATACTGTGACAACAAATATGATTGGTGTAACTAGTTGGCAAGTCGGCCTGGCACACAGGCTGGCAGGCAGGAGGAAAATGCAATTCAAGGGCACTAGTAGACTGCAGATTCACAGTCAAAAAAGTGATGATTTACAATTTTTTCAATACTGTTACAAGAAATATGATTGGTGGCACTAATTGGCTAGTTGGGCCTGGCACACAGGCTGGCAGGCAGGAGGAAAGTGCAATTCATTGGCACAAGCAAACTGATGATTCACAATCACAATCTAACAATTTTTAATTTTAAATATTAACAATACTGTTACAACAAATATGATTGGTGTAACTAGTTGGCAAGTCGGCCTGGCACACAGGCTGGCAGACAGGAGGAAAATGCAATTCAAGGGCACTGGTAGACTGCAGATTCACAGTAAAAAAAGTGATGATTTACCATTTTTTCAATATTGTTTTAATAGAAATATGATTGGTGGCACTAATTGGCTAGTTGGCCCTGGCACACTGGCTGGCAGGCAGGAGGAAAGTGCAATTCAATGGCACGAGCAAACTGATGATTTACAATCACAATCTAACAATTTTTAATTTTAAATATTAACAATACTGTTACAACAAATATGATTGGTGTAACTAGTTGGCAAGTCGGCCTTGCACACAGGCTGGCAGGAAGGAGGAAAATGCAATTCAAGGGCACTAGTAGACTGCAGATTCACACTAAAAAAAGTGATGATTTACAATTTTTTCAATACTGTTACAAGAAATATGATTGGTGGAACTAATTGGCTAGTTGGGCCTGGCACACAGGCTGGCAGGCAGGAGGAAAGTGCAATTCAATGGCACGAGCAAACTGTTGATTCACAATCAAAATCTAACAATTTTTAATTTTAAATATTAACAATACTGTTACAACAAATATGATTGGTGTAACTAGTTGGCAAGTCGGCCTGGCACACAGGCTGGCAGGCAGGAGGAAAGTGCAATTCAATGGCACAAGCAAACTGATGATTCACAATCACAATCTAACAATTTTTAATTTTAAATATTAACAATACTGTGACAACAAATATGATTGGTGTAACTAGTTGACAAGTCGGCCTGGCACACAGGCTGGCAGGCAGGAGGAAAATGCAATTCAAGGGCACTAGTAGACTGCAGATTCACAGTCAAAAAAGTGATGATTTACAATTTTTTCAATACTGTTACAAGAAATATGATTGGTGGCACTAATTGGCTAGTTGGGCCTAGCACACAGGCTGGCAGGCAGGAGGAAAGTGCAATTCAATGGCACGAGCAAAATGATGATTCACAATCACAATCTAACAATTTTTAATTTTAAATATTAACAATACTGTTACAACAAATATGATTGGTGTAACTAGTTGGCAAGTCGGCCTGGCACACAGGCTGGCAGGCAGGAGGAAAATGCAAATCAAGGGCACTAGTAGACTGCAGATTCACAGTCAAAAAAGTGATAATTTACAATTTTTTCAATACTGTTACAAGAAATATGCTTGGTGGCACTAATTGGCTAGTTGGGCCTGGCACACAGGCTGGCAGGCAGGAGGAAAGTGCAATTCAATGGCACGAGCAAACTGATGATTCAGAATCACAATTTAACAATTTTTTATTTTAAAAATGAACAATACTGTGACAACAAATATGAATGGTGTAACTAGTTGGCAAGTCGGCCTGGCACACAGGCTGGCAGGCAGGAGGAAAATGCAATTCAAGGGCACTGGTAGACTGCAGATTCACAGTCAAAAAAGTGATGATTTACAATTTTTTCAATACTGTTAATAGAAATATGATTGGTGGCACTAATTGGCTAGTTGGGCCTGGCACACAGGCTGGCAGGCAGGAGGAAAGTGCAATTCAATGGCACGAGCAAACTGATGATTCAGAATCATAATTTAACAATTTTTTATTTTAAAAATTAACAATACTGTGACAACAAATATGAATGGTGTAACTAGTTGGCAAGTCGGCCTGGCACACAGGCTGGCAGGCAGGAGGAAAATGCAATTCAAGGGCACTGGTAGACTTCAGATTCACAGTCAAAAAAGTGATGATTTACAATTTTTTCAATACTGTTAATAGAAATATGATTGGTGGCACTAATTGGCTAGTTGGGCCTGGCACACAGGCTGGCAGGCAGGAGGAAAGTGCAATTCAATGGCACGAGCAAACTGATGATTCACAATCGAACAATGTTTAATTTTAAATATTAACAATACTGTTACAAGAACTATGATTGGTGTAACTAGTTGGCAAGTGGGCCTGGCACACAGGCTGGCAGGCAGGAGGAAACTGCAATTCAATGGCACTAGGAGACTGAAGATTTGCAGTCAAAAAACTTATGATTTAAACATTTTTCTATACTGTTACAAGAAATATGATTGGTGGCACTAATTGGCTAGTTGGGCCTGGCACACAGGCTGGCAGGCAGGAGGAAAGTGCAATTCAATGGCACGAGCAAACTGATGATTCACAATCGAACAATTTTTCATTTTAAATATTAACAATACTGTTACAACAACTGTGATTGGTGTAACTAGTTGGCAAGTGGGCCTGGCACACAGGCTGGCACTAGTGGTGGCAGGCTGGCCTGTGAACTAATATTAAATAACACTCGAAGAGTGATGTAAAATTTTTTTTTTAAAACATTTAATGTTATGTTACAACAGATAGGAGTGGTGGACTGGCACTAAGGATGGAAGTAGGCACAGTATATGCTGGCAGCCTGACACACAGGCTGGCACTAATGGCAGCCTGGCTACTAAAATTTAATAACACTAGAAGAGGACTGATGTTAAAAAAAAATTTAAATAAAATTTACACTAATGTTGTTACACCAGATATAAGTGGTGGAAAAAAAAATATATATAAACTGTGTAACACTATATGATGTGGGCCAGAAATACACAGGCCTGATGGAAAAAGAAATTAAATTACAATAGCAAAATTATTTAATTTTTTTTTTTTACTTTAAAGTAATGTAAAGCAGATATGAGTCGTGGCTGGTAGGTAGGGCAGCAATTTAACACAGTATGCTGTGTAAGTAAGAAAAACACAGGCCTGATAGAAAATGAAGTTAGATTACACTAGCAAAATAATTTAAAAGTTTATATTTTAATATTAAAATAATGTTAAGCAGATATGAGTGGTGGCACTGGCTGGCTGCTACGTAGGGCAGCAATTAACAACAGTATGCTCTGTAAGTCAGATAGACAGTTAGACACAGGCCTGATAGAAAATAAAATTATATTACACTAGCATAATGATTTAAAGTTTTTTTTTTGGAATTTAAAGAAAAAGGTGAAGCACATATGAGTCGTGGCTGATAGCCTTGGAAGGGCAGCAATTAAAAACAGTAGGCTCTGTAAGTCAGATACACACAGGCCTGATAGAAAATACAATTAGATTACACTAGCAAAATGATTTAAAGTTTTTTTGGGGGGAATTTAAAAAAAGGTTAAACACATATGAGTCGTGGCTGATAGACTAGGGAGGGCAGCAATTAAAGACAGTATGCTCTGTAAGTCAGCAAAACACACAGGCCTGATAGAAAATGATATTAGATTACACTAACAAAACAATTTAAAAGTTTTTTTTTTTAATTTAAAATAAGGTGAAGCAGATATGAGTGGTGGCTGCTGGCACAGAGCAATTAACCAAAAGACTGAAAAAAACTGAAGTATAAAATGTGTGAGCCTGACAGACACAGGCCTGATAGAAAATGAAATTAGATTACACTAGCAAAATGATTTAAAAGTTTTTTTTTTTAAATTTAAAATAATGTTATAAACGGATATGACCGCTGGTGGCTGGCACAGAGCAATGAACCAGAGTATATGCTGTGTGACACAGGCCTGATAGAAAATGAAAATAAATTACACTAGCAAAATAATTTCAAATTTTTGTTGGTTAAATTTAAACTAATGTTGATAGGCATATATCAGTGGTGGCACTAATCACAGCATATGCTGTGAGCCTCACACACAGGCTGAAAGCCAGACAAATGCTAATAAAAATACTAAGAAAAAAAAACAAAAAAAAACGGCTGAAGTTATAGCCCTAAAAAGGGCTTTTTGGGGTGCTGTCCTTGCAGCAGAGATGAGATGAGTCCTTCAGGACTGTAGTGGACACTAAATACACTAGCCTAGCTATCTATTTCCCTATAATGTCAGCAGCAGCAACACAAAACGTCCTCTCACTAAGAAAGCAAGGTCGTTATGAGTCTAAAATGGTTGCTGCCCAGTAGCTGGGAGGGTCTGTGAGGGTGCTGATGCTGATTGGCTCTAATGTGTCATAAGGCTGTGACATACAGGGTCAAAGTTTCCTCAATGATGACAAATAGGGGGCGGATCAAACATCGCATGTGTTCGCCCGCAGCGGCTAACGCGAACAAGCTGAGTTCGCCGTGAACCGTTCGCGGGCGAACAGTTCGGGACATCACTAATGCACACACAAACAGTAATAGACAGAGATATGCAATTACAGACAGTAATAGACAGACGTGCACTCAGAGACAGTAATAGACAGACATGCACACACAGGCAGTAGCAGACAGAGATATGCAATTACAGACAGTAACAGAGACATGCACCTACAGACAGTAATAGACAGAGATATGCACACAGAGATAGTAATAGACAGAGACGTGTACTCACAGACAGTAATACACAGAGACATGCGCACACAGACAGTAATAGACAGACGTGCACTCACAGACAGTAATAGACATAGATATGCGCACACAGACAGTAATAGACAGACGTGCACTCACAGACAGTAATAGACAGAGACATGCGCACACAGACAGTAATAGACAGACGTGCACTCACAGACAGTAATAGACATAGATATGCGCACACAGACAGTAATAGACAGACGTGCACTCACTGACAGTAATACACAGAGAGATGCGCACACAGAAAGTAATAGACAGACGTGCACTCACAGACAGTAATAGACAGAGATATGCGCACACAGACAGTAATAGACAGACGTGCACTCACAGACAGTAATAGACAGAGATATGCACACAGAGATAGTAATAGACAGAGACGTGCACTCACAGACAGTAATACACAGAGACATGCGCACACAGACAGTAATAGACAGACGTGCACTCACAGACAGTAATAGACAGAGATATGCGCACACAGACAGTAATAGACAGACGTGCACTCACAGACAGTAATAGACAGAGACATGCACTCACAGACAGTAATACACAGAGAGATGCGCACACAGAAAGTAATAGACAGACGTGCACTCACAGACAGTAATAGACAGAGATATGCGCACACAGACAGTAATAGATAGACGTGCACTCACAGACAGTAATAGACAGAGATATGCACACAGAGATAGTAATAGACAGAGACGTGCACTCACAGACAGTAATACACAGAGACATGCGCACACAGACAGTAATAGACAGACGTGCACTCACAGACAGTAATAGACAGAGATATGCGCACACAGACAGTAATAGACAGACGTGCACTCACAGACAGTAATAGACAGAGACATGCACTCACAGACAGTAATACACAGAGAGATGCGCACACAGAAAGTAATAGACAGACGTGCACTCACAGACAGTAATAGACAGAGATATGCGCACACAGACAGTAATAGACAGACGTGCACTCACAGACAGTAATAGACAGAGATATGCGCACACAGACAGTAATAGACAGACGTGCACTCACAGACAGTAATAGACAGAGACATGCACTCACAGACAGTAATACACAGAGAGATGCGCACACAGAAAGTAATAGACAGACGTGCACTCACAGACAGTAATAGACAGAGATATGCGCACACAGACAGTAATAGACAGACGTGCACTCACAGACAGTAATAGACAGACATGCACACACAGGCAGTAACAGACAGAGATATGCAATTACAGACAGTAACAGAGACATGCACCTACAGACAGTAATAGACAGAGATATGCACACAGAGATAGTAATAGACAGAGACGTGTACTCACAGACAGTAATACACAGAGACATGCGCACACAGACAGTAATAGACAGACGTGCACTCACAGACAGTAATAGACATAGATATGCGCACACAGACAGTAATAGACAGACGTGCACTCACAGACAGTAATAGACAGAGACATGCACTCACAGACAGTAATAGACAGAGACATGCGCACACAGACAGTAATAGACAGACGTGCACTCACAGACAGTAATAGACATAGATATGCGCACACAGACAGTAATAGACAGACGTGCACTCACAGACAGTAATACACAGAGAGATGCGCACACAGAAAGTAATAGACAGACATGCACTCACAGACAGTAATAGACAGAGACATGCGCACACAGACAGTAATAGACAGACGTGCACTCACAGACAGTAATAGACATAGATATGCGCACACAGACAGTAATAGACAGACGTGCACTCACAGACAGTAATACACAGAGAGATGCGCACACAGAAAGTAATAGACAGACGTGCACTCACAGACAGTAATACACAGAGATATGCGCACACAGACAGTAATAGACAGACGTGCACTCACAGACAGTAATACACAGAGATATGCGCACACAGACAGTAATAGACAGACGTGCACTCACAGACAGTAATAGACAGAGACATGCGCACACAGACAGTAATAGACAGACGTGCACTCACAGACAGTAATAGACATAGATATGCGCACACAGACAGTAATAGACAGACGTGCACTCACAGACAGTAATACACAGAGAGATGCGTACACAGAAAGTAATAGACAGACGTGCACTCACAGACAGTAATAGACAGAGATATGCGCACACAGACAGTAATAGACAGACGTGCACTCACAGACAGTAATAGACAGAGATATGCACACAGAGATAGTAATAGACAGAGACGTGCACTCACAGACAGTAATACACAGAGACATGCGCACACAGACAGTAATAGACAGACGTGCACTCACAGACGGTAATAGACAGAGATATGCGCACACAGACAGTAATAGACAGACGTGCACTCACAGACAGTAATAGACAGAGACATGCACTCACAGACAGTAATACACAGAGACATGCGGACACAGACAGTAATAGACAGACGTGCACTCACAGACAGTAATACACAGAGAGATGCGCACACAGAAAGTAATAGACAGACGTGCACTCACAGACAGTAATAGACAGAGATATGCGCACACAGACAGTAATAGACAGACGTGCACTCACAGACAGTAATAGACAGACGTGCACTCACAGACAGTAATAGACAGAGATATGCGCACACAGACAGTAATAGACAGAGATATGCGCACACAGACAGTAATAGACAGACGTGCACTCACAGACAGTAATACACAGAGATATGAGCACATAGACAGTAATAGACAGACATGCACTCACAGACAGTAATACACAGAGAGATGCGCACACAGAAAGTAATAGACAGACGTGCACTCACAGACAGTAATAGACAGAGATATGCGCACACAGACAGTAATAGACAGACGTGCACTCACAGACAGTAATAGACAGACGTGCACTCAGAGACAGTAATAGACAGACATGCACACACAGGCAGTAACAGAAAGAGATATGCAATTACAGACAGTAACAGAGACATGCACCTACAGACAGTAATAGACAGAGATATGCACACAGAGATAGTAATAGACAGAGACGTGCACTCACAGACAGTAATACACAGACACATGCGCACACAGACAGTAATAGACAGACGTGCACTCACAGACAGTAATAGACAGAGATATGCGCACACAGACAGTAATAGACAGACATGCACTCACAGACAGTAATAGACAGAGATATGAGCACATAGACAGTAATAGACAGACGTGCACTCACAGACAGTAATAGACAGAGATATGAGCACACAGACAGTAATAGACAGACGTGCACTCACAGACAGTAATAGACAGAGATATGCAATTACAGACAGTAACAGAGACATGCACCTACAGACAGTAATAGACAGAGATATGCACACAGAGATGGTAATAGACAGAGACGTGCACTCACAGACAGTAATACACAGAGACATGCGCACACAGACAGTAATAGACAGACGTGCACTCACAGACCGTAATACACAGAGACATGCGCACACAGACCGTAAAAGACAGACGTGCACTCACAGACAGTAATACACACAGACATGCGCACAGAGACAGTAATAGACAGACGTGCACTCACAGACAGTAACAGACAGACATGCACAAACAGGCAGTAACAGACAGAGATATGCACACAGAGATGGTAATAGACAGAGACATGCACTCACAGACAGTAATACACAGAGACATGCGCACACAGACAGTAATAGACAGACGTGCACTCACAGACAGTAATACACAGAGGCATGCGCACACAGACAGTAATAGACAGAGAATAAAAAGTATGAGGGTGAAGGAGCGCCTCAGTGGTGAGGCTTAAGTATACTACAGGAAAAGCGTTATCCCAATATTGATGTGTGAATATGGAAAAAGAGACAAAGGCCTCGTTGTAGGCTGAAACTCATAGACATCAATTTTGACATGCCAGCCCGAGTTTTCTACTATACCGGTGAGCACTTTTCCTAACATCGCCGTTTTTTCCGATATCGTTTTGTGCAGTATTTCTTTGTTTCTCTTCACAGGTTTACCAATAGGATTCCCTTTGGACACTTTTTAATTTCTTCACCTTGGATCCCCCAAGAAACATATTGCATTCACATTTATCCAGCAATTTGTTCTCCCCCTCTCTGGGGTCATCACTTTTCACTTTTTGTATCCCTTATCGTCTAACTTTCTATGGACTCTCCACACCAGGAACTTTATCTCCATTATATCTTTTTTCATGAACCTTTTAAAGCATTATTTGATTTCCTTCACCTTTGTGCACATACAACTTCCTTCAGTTTTCTGATTGGCCAATCTTTTTTCTTAGGTTTATTGTTTAGACTTAGCTGCGCTTATTTTAACTTATTTTATTATCCTCCATTTGTATCTTAAGCACTAATTGTTACCATTTGCTAGCTAATTTTTGTTTGCTAGTTATCAATGTTGCCAACTATACAGGCATCTTTTGCCCTTGTTATAGCTCACACATGTCTTTAAGCCATTAGAATATTTCAGTTTATACTCAGAATATATCAGTTTATACTCAGAATATATCAGTTTATACTCAGAATATATCAGTTTATACTCAGAATATATCAGTTTATACTCAGAATATATCAGTTTATACTCAAAATATATCAGTTTATACTCAAAATATATCAGTTTATACTCAGAATATATCAGTTTATACTCAGAATATATCTGTTTATACTCAGAATATATCTGTTTATACTCAGAATATATCAGTTTATACTCAGAATATATCAGTTTATACTCAGAATATATCAGTTTATACTCAGAATATATCAGTTTATACTCAGAATATATCAGTTTATACTCAGAATATATCAGTTTATACTCAAAATATATCAGTTTATACTCAAAATATATCAGTTTATACTCAGAATATATCAGTTTATACTCAGAATATATCTGTTTATACTCAGAATATATCTGTTTATACTCAGAATATATCAGTTTATACTCAGAATATATCAGTTTATACTCAGAATATATCAGTCTATACTCAGAATATATCAGTTTATACTCAGAATATATCAGTTTATACTCAGAATATATCAGTTTATACTCAGAATATATCAGTTTATACTCAGAATATATGAGTTTATACTCAGAATATATGAGTTTATACTCAGAATATATGAGTTTATACTCAGAATATATCTGTTTATACTCAGAATATATCTGTTTATACTCAGAATATATTAGTTTATAGTTAGTTATTTTTTAACTGCAACTATTAGCAGTTTTTATTTGGTTTTAGACTTGTTTTCTATCTGTTGGAATATTTCACTTTCCTCTATAGCACCTCAGTGCAATTTTTAGTTAAACTGCTTTCATTTAACACATCATTACTAAATGTACTTCTTTTTCCATATTCACACATCAATATTGGGATAACGCTTATCGCGTAGTATACTTAAGCTTCACCAATGAGGTGCTCCTTCACCCTCATACTTTGTATTCATTTCTGAACAATACGGTTAGGCTATTGTTCTTTCACAAAGTGAGCCTGTATAAAATCTTTTTTGGCGCTGTCCTCTATGCAATAATAGACAGATATGCCCTCACAGACAATAATAGACAGATATGCCCTCATAATATCAGACACACAGGCAGGGATAGATAGGCATACACACACACTAAGGCAGTAATAGCAGATACATGCACACACAGGCAGGGATAGCTAGGTACACACACACTCAGGCAGTAATAGGCAGATGCACACACACAGGCAGGGATAGATAGACATACACACACACAGGCAGTAATATCAGACACACACACAGGCAGGGATAGATAGGCATACACACACACTCAGGCAGTAATAGCAGATACATGCACACACAGGCAGGGATAGATAGGTACACACACACACTCAGGCAGTAATAGCAGACACACACACAGGCAGGGATAGAAAGGCATACACACACACTCAGGCAGTAATAGGCAGATGCACACACACAGGCAGGGATAGATAGACATACACACACACAGGCAGTAATATCAGACACACACACAGGCAGGGATAGCAGATACATGCACACACAGGCAGGGATAGATAGGTACACACACACTCAGGCAGTAATAGCAGACACACACACAGGCAGGGATAGAAAGGCATACACACACACTCAGGCAGTAATAGGCAGATGCACACACACAGGCAGGGATAGATAGACATACACACACACAGGCAGTAATATCAGACACACACACAGGCAGGGATAGCAGATACATGCACACACAGGCAGGGATAGATAGGTACACACACACTCAGGCAGTAATAGCAGACACACACACAGGCAGGGATAGATAGGCACACACACACAGGCAGTAATAGGCATATGCACACACACAGGCAGGGATAGATAGGCACACGCACACAGGCAGTAATATCAGACACACACACAGGCAGGGGTAGAAAGGCATACACACACACTCAGGCAGTAATAGCAGATACATGCACACACAGGCAGGGATAGATAGGCATACACACACACTCAGGCAGTAATAGCAGATACATGCACACACAGGCAGGGATAGATAGGCATACACACACACTCAGGCAGTAATAGCAGATACATGCACACACAGGCAGGGATAGATAGGCATACACACACACTAAGGCAGTAATAGCAGATACATGCACACACAGGCAGGGATAGATAGGCATACACACACACTAAGGCAGTAATAGCAGATACATGCACACACAGGCAGGGATAGCTAGGTACACACACACTCAGGCAGTAATAGCAGATACATGCACACACAGGCAGGGATAGATAGGTACACACACACACACTCAGGCAGTAATAGCAGACACACACACAGGCAGGGATAGATAGGCACACACACACAGGCAGTAATATCAGACACACACACAGGCAGGGATAGAAAGGCATACACACACACTCAGGCAGTAATAGGCAGATGCACACACACAGGCAGGGATAGATAGACGTACACACACACACACACACAGGCAGTAATATCAGACACACACACAGGCAGGGATAGATAGGCATACACACACACTCAGGCAGTAATAGCAGATACATGCACACACAGGCAGGGATAGATAGGTACACACACACACTCAGGCAGTAATAGCAGACACACACACAGGCAGGGATAGATAGGCACACACACACAGGCAGTAATAGGCATATGCACACACACAGGCAGGGATAGATAGGCACACGCACACAGGCAGTAATATCAGACACACACACAGGCAGGGATAGAAAGGCATACACACACACACTCAGGCAGTAATAGCAGATACATGCACACACAGGCAGGGATAGATAGGCATACACACACACTCAGGCAGTAATAGCAGATACATGCACACACAGGCAGGGATAGATAGGCATACACACACACTCAGGCAGTAATAGCAGATACATGCACACACAGGCAGGGATAGATAGGCATACACACACACTCAGGCAGTAATAGCAGATACAGTGGGGAAAAAAAGTATTTAGTCAGCCACCAATTGTGCAAGTTCTCCCACTTAAGAAGATGAGAGAGGCCTGTAATTTTCATCATAGGTATACCTCAACTATGAGAGACAAAATGTGGAAACAAATCCAGACAATCACATTGATTTGGAAAGAATTTATTTGCAAATTATGGTGGAAAATAAGTATTTGTTCAATATCAAAAGTTCATCTCAATACTTTGTTATATATCCTTTGTTGGCAATGACAGAGGTCAAACGTTTTCTGTAAGTCTTTACAAGGTTGTCACACACTATTGCTGGTATATTGGCCCATTCCTGCATACATATCTCCTCTAGAGCAGTGATGTTTTGGGGCTGTCGCTGGGCAACACGGACTTTCAACTCCCTCCAAAGGTTTTCTATGGGGTTGAGATCTGGAGACTGGCTAGGCCACTCCAGGACCTTGAAATACTTCTTACGAAGCCACTCTTTCATTGCCCGGGTGGTGTGTTTGGGATCATTGTCATGCTGAAAGACCCAGCCACGTTTCATCTTCAATGCCCTTGCTGATGGAAGGAGGTTTGCACTCAAAATTTCACGATACATGGCCCCATTCATTCTTTCATGTACACAGATCAGTCATCCTGTTCCCTTTGCAGAGAAACAGCCCCAAAGCATGATGTTGCCACCCCCATGCTTCACAGTAAGTATGGTGTTCTTTCTCCTCCAAACACGACAAGTTGTGTTTCTACCAAACAGTTCTACTTTGGTTTCATCTGACCATATGACATTCTCCCAATCTGCTTCTGGATCATCCAAATGCTCTCTAGCATACTTCAGATGGGCCCGGACATGTACTGGCTTAAGCAGGGGGACACGTCTGGCACTGCAGGATCTGAGTCCCTGGCGGCGTAGTGTGTTACTGATGGTAGCCTTTGTTACGTTGGTCCCAGCTCTCTGCAGGTCATTCACTAGGCCCAGCTGTGTGGTTTTGGGATGTTTGCTCACCGTTCTTGTGATCATTTTTACCCCACGGGGTGAGATCTTGCATGGAGCCCCAGATCGAGGGAGATTATCAGTGGTCTTGTATGTCTTCCATTTTCTAATTATTGCTCCCACAGTTGATTTCTTCACACCAAGCTGCTTGCCTATTGCAGATTCAGTCTTCCCAGCCTGGTGCAGGTCTACAATTTTGTTTCTGGTGTCCTTCGACAGCTCTTTGGTCTTAACCATAGTGGAGTTTGAAATGTTTGACTGTTTGAGGTTGTGGACAGGTGTCTTTTATACTGATAACAAGTTCAAACAGGTGCCATTAATACAGGTAATGAGTGGAGGACAGAGGAGCCTTTTAAAGAAGATACAGGTCTGTGAGAGCCAGAAATCTTGCTTGTTTGTAGGTGACCAAATACTTATTTTCCACCATAATATGCAAATAATTTATTTCCAAATCAGACAATGTGATTGTCTGGATTTGTTTCCACATTTTGTCTCTCATAGTTGAGGTATACCTATGATGAAAATTACAGGCCTCTCTCATCTTCTTAAGTGGGAGAACTTGCACAATTAGTGGCTGACTAAATACTTTTTTGCCCCACTGTACATGCACACACAGGCAGGGTTAGATAGGCATACACACACACTCAGGCAGTAATAGCAGACACACAGCCAGGGATAGATAGGCATACACACACTCAGGCAGTAATAGCAGACACACACACAGGAAGGGATAGATAGGCATACACACACTCAGACAGTAATAGCACACACACACAAGCAGGGATAGATAGGCATACACACACACACTCAGACAGTAATAGCAGACACAAGCACTCACATGTGAAAAAACTTGCCATTGTCATTATGGAGTAAATTACACATACACACACCCATAACGATTCAGAATTTGTAAACAATAAGTAAATAAAAAAAGGCATAATGTCAAAAAGATTATTTTTTTTTAATTCAACAGTCCTTAACAGAAACCTGTTCCTTAGTATGTGTAAACCCAATTTTTATAAAGCACCTTTTTTAATTAGCTCAGTAAAATGAAAAAACAAACAAAGATAATTTATGTAAGAACTTACCTGATAAATGTATTTATTATATAGTGGCAAGAGTCCATGAGCTAGTGACATATGGGATATACATTCCTACCAGGAGGGGGGCAACATTTACCAAACCTCAAAATGCCTATAAATACACCTCCTACCACACACATACTTCAGTTTTAACGTATTGCCAAGTAGTGAGGTGTAAAAAGGAGCAAAAAAGCATACAAAAAGAGGAACTGAAAAAAAAATAATGTACTTTTATACCAAAAAATTATAACCACCAAAAAAAAAAGGGGTGGGTCTCATGGACTCTTGCCACTATGTAAGAAATAAATTTATCAGGTAAGTTCTTACATAAATTATGTTTTCTTTCATTTAACTGGCAAGAGTCCATGAGCTAGTGACATATGGGATAATAATACCCAAGATGTGGAAATCCACAGAGTCACTAGAGAGGGAGGGATAAAATAAAAACAGCTAATTCCTACGAAAAAAAATAAATACAAATAATAATTAAGTTTTTTTTTAATTTAAAAAAACTCAAATCATAGGCAAAGGAATCAATCAGCTGCCTGAAGAACTTTTCTACCAAAGACTGCTTCTGAAGAAGAAAACACATAAAAATGGTAAAATTTAGTAAAAGTATGCAAAGAAGACCAAGTTGCTGCTTTGCAAATCTGATTAACTGAAGCTCCATTCGTGAAAGCTCAAGAAATGGCAACTGATCTAGTAGAATAAGCTCTAATTGTCTGAGGCAGAGACTGACCCACCTCCAAATAAGCCTTGTGAATCACAAGTTTCAACCAAGATGCCAAAGAGACGGCAGAGGCTTTCTGGAGCCAGAAAATATAACAAATAGACTAGAAGTCTATCTGAAATTCTTAGTAGCCTCAACATAGTATTTCAAAGCTCTAACCACATCCAAAGAATGTAGAGATCTCTCAAGATAATTCTTTGAATTAGGACACAAAGAAGGAACAACAATTTCTCTACTAATGTTGTTAGAATTCACAACCTTAGGCAGAAATTTAATTGAAGTTTGTAAAACCGCTTTATCTTGATGGAATTTCAGATAAGGAGATTCACAAGAGAGCCTACAACTCAGAAACTCTTCTAGCAGAAGAGATAGTCAACGAAATAACACTTTCCAAGAAAGTAGTTTAATATCCAAATAATGCATAGGCTCAAAAGGAGGAGCCTGCAAAATCCTTAAAACCAAATTAAGACTCCAAGGAGGAGAAATAGACTTAACAGGTTTGATATGAACCAAAGCCTGAACAAAACAGTGAATATCAGGAAGTTTAGAAATCTTTCGAAGAAACAAGACAGAAAGAGCAGAAATTTGTCCCTTCAAAGTATTTGCAGGCAAACCCTTATCCAAACCATCCTGAAGAAACTGTAAAATACAATACGAGGAATTCTAAAAGAATGCGAAGAAAAATTATGAGGAGCACCATGAAATAAAGGTTTTCCAAGCCTGATAATAAATCTTCCTCGAAACAGACTTACAAGTCTGTAACATAGTGCTAATCACTGAGTCAGCGAAACCTCTATGACTAAGAACTAAGCATTACATTTCCATACCTTCAAATTTAGAGATCTGAGATCCTGATGGAAAAACGGCCCTTAAGACAGAAGGTCTGGCCTTAAAGGAAGTGGCCAAGGTTGGCAACTGGACATCTGGACAGAATCCTCATACCAGAACCTGTGAGGCCATGCAGGTGCTATCAGAAACACATGAGATTGTTCCATTATGATTTTTTAAATCACCCTTGGAAGAAGAACTAGAGGTAGAAAAATGTAAGCCGGTTGGTAAAACCAAGGAACTGCTAAAGCATCCACAATCTCTACCTGAGGATCTTTGGATCTGGAAAGATATCTGGGAAGTTTCTTGTTCAAACGAGAGGCCATCAGATTTATTTCTGGAAGACCCCACATCTTTACAATCTGATGAAACACATCTGGATGAAGAGACCACTCGCTCACTCTGACGACTGAGATAATCCGCTTCCCAATTGTCTACACCTGGAATATTAATCACAAAAATTAGACCAGAGTTGGACTCTGCCCAAGAAAGTATCCAAGATACTTCTTTCATTGCTTAAGAGCTGCGAGTCCCTCCCTGATGATTTACATATGCCAGTGTTGTGATATTGTTGGTCTGAAAACAAATGAAAAGTTCTCTCTTTAATAGAGGCCAAACCTGAAGAGCTCTGAAGATAGCACAGAGTTCTAAAATATTGATTGGTAACCTCGCCTCTTGAGGTTGCCAACCCCTTGTGCTGTCAGAGATCTCCAGACAGCTCCTCAACCTGTAAGACTTGCGTCCATTGAGATCATAGTCCAGGAAGGATGAACAAAAGAGGCCCCCGGACAATACAGTTATTGTCCATCCACCAAGACAGAGAGCGTTGAATGTTGGGATTTAAGAATATCAGTTGTGAATTATGAGTATAATCCCTGCACCATTGATTCAGCATGCAAAGCTACAGAGGTCTCATATGAAAACAAGGAAAGGGGATCGCGTCCAATGCTGCAGTCATAAGACCTAAAAACTTCCATACACATAGCCACTGAAGGGAACGATCAACACTGAAGGTTTAGACAGGCTAAAACCAATATAATTTGCCTCTTGTCTGTTAAAGACAGAGTCATGGACACTGAATCTATCTGGAAACCTAAAAAGGTGACCATTGTTTGAGGAATCAAGAAACTTTTTTGTAAATTGATCCTCCAACCATGCCTTTGAAGAAACCACACTAGTTGTTTTGTGTGAGATTCTGCTAAATGAAAAGACTGAGCTAGTACCAAGATATCGTCCAAATAAGGAAACACAGCAATACCCTGCTCTTTGATTACACATAGAAGGGCACCGAGAACCTTGGAAAAGATTCTTGGAGCTGTTGCTAGGTTAAATGGAAGAGCGGCAAACTGGTAATGATTGTCTAGAAAAGAGAATCTCAGAAACCGATAATGGTCTGGATGAATTGGAATATGAAGGTAAGCAACCTGTAAGTCTATTGAGGACATAAAATGCCGTTGCTGAACAAAAGGCAGAGTAGTCCTTATAGTCACCATCTTGAAAGTTGGGAATCTTACAAAATGATTTAGAAGTTTCAGTTCCAGAACTGGTCTGAAAGAATTTTTTTTGTTTGGGACAATGAATAGATTTGAATAGAACCCCAAACCCTGTTCCTGCAGAGGAACTGGAACAATCACCCCTGAAAGCTTTAGATCTGAAACACAGAATCTTCTCACGGGGGTTCTTTCTCTGAAACCTATTTGAGACACAATATTCTGAATCCACTGATTCTGAACAGAACCTGAAATAATTTCAATCTGCCCCCCACCAGATGAACTTGATTGAGGGCCGTACTTTCATGCAGTCTTGGGGCTGGATCTCTTTTTGTATAAGGCTCGGTTTTATTCCAATTTGAAGAGGGTCTCCAATTAGAATCAGAGGCCTTAGGGGAAGAAGTAGACTTTTGTTTCTTATTCTGACGAAAGGAACGAAAACTATTAGGAGCCTTAAACTTCCCATTTAGATTTTTTATCTTGAGGTAAAAACACTCCCTTCCCCCAAGTGATAGTGGAAATAATAGAATCCAATTGAGAACCACATAAATTCTTACCCTGGAAAGATAGAGAGAGATAGTAATCTAGATTTAGACACCATGTCAGCATTCCAAGATTTAAGCCGTAAAGCTCTCCTTGCTAAAATAGCCAAAGACATAGATTTAATATCAATCTTAATAATTTCAAATATTGCATCACAAATGAAATGATTAGCATGTTGAAGCAGAAGAATAATGATAGACAAATCAGGATCTTCTACCTGGCGAGCTAAACTGTCCAACCAAAGGGTTGAAGCAGCAGCCACATCAGCTATGGAAATGTCAGGTCTAAGAATATAACCAGAATGTAAATAAGCTTTCCTTAGATAAGATTCAATCTTTCTATTGAAAGGATCCTTAAAAGAAGTACTATCTTCCATAGGCATAGTAGTACACTTGGCAAGAGTGGAAATAGCCCCATCAAATTTAGGGACTTTTTCCCAAAACTCTAAATTAGCCACAGGTAAAGGATATGACTTCTTAAACCTAGAACAAGGATTAAAAGAAGAACTAGGTATAGACCATTCCTTAGTAATCATATCTTAAACAGCATCTGGGATAGGAAAAACCTCAGTTACAACCTTAGGAGGTTTAAAAATAGAATTGAAACTTATACTGGCTTTATTATCAAGAGGACTAGACTCTTCAATACCCAATGTAACCAGAACTTCCTTCAACAAAGAACGAATATAATCAATCCTAATCAGATATGAAGATTTGTCAATTTCAGAATCTGATTTAGGATCCTCTGAACCAGAGGAATCCTCATCAGCAGAAGATATTTCTGGATCAATACAAACTTCATCAGAATTATGAGAAGTTTTAACAGACCTTCTACATTTATTTGAAGGCTGAATAGCAAACATAGCCGTATCTATAGCTGCAGCAATATAATTCTTTACATCTGCAGGAATATCAGGTACATTAGATGTTGGAGGAACAACAGACAATGTATTAGTACTATTAGAAACATTAGAGAAATCCAGGGGCTCTCTGGTACAGCAGTGTATATAACACGCCAGTGCTTAACTCTTAAACTTAGCACAGCTTACAATTACAAAAAATCACTACCTGTATCTCACTAATACAGGTGTTAGTTATCAGGCAACGAAAAAAATCAAAAGTTTGGCGTGTATATACAAATTCTTAACGGTCAACAAAGATAGTCTCCCTTGTAGAAAGACAAAAGTCCCATCCAGTTGTGTCATTTAAATGTAACTTTTATTAAATAATTGTAAAAAACAAAGTTGTACAGACCTGGATCAAGTTCTAATAGATGTACTGTGTACTATAGTAAATACCTCCGACTCCCACTGTTGCGTCACTAGACGCGTTTCGCCGAAGCTTTCTCAATAGTGACTTACAGAGTAAGCTAAACCGCCAACCTTTAAACACCCCTCTGATCACGTGACGACCATTTACAAAAAACGGAAGCCTCGTTTCAGTTAATGTTTCAACCAATAGTGGGGAGACAATGTTATTGCTCAGTTGTTGCTAGGTGAATTTTCTATCCACATAGTTAAACTTTTTTCAATGTTTATCGCAACATAATATCTACAATCCTATTTAACAAAGTATACAACAAAGTAGTATATAGAATCGTTAACATATGCAAGAGCAAAACTGTCTACTTTTCTGTTGGTAATATTAAAAACTATATATACTGTGTACAATTTAAAATAAAAAGAGAGGATATGGAATAATGAGGTTCAATGAACCAAAGCCAAAATATTTTGACGTTTGTAGTAGGGCAGCAATAAATATTCATTTACCACACAGATAGAGATATTGATTATTTGTCTATGTAGACAATGTATTTTTATATATCTATATACGTAACACTTTATTAGGATCACCACTTGATCTATTTATATTGGTCCACTTTCTCCAAACTAGGAACAGTAAGAGCATATAGTTACATCAGGATATAAATTATATACCAAAAGAGAATAAATAATCCAAAGGTAGAAATCTATATAAATAATAAAAATTTAAGAGTTTAAAATATTGATTATCTGAGCGAGAACTAGATATAGTAATCTTCTGTGTGGTGTATTAATGGTATAATTTATATCCTGCTCTTACTGTTCCTAGTTTGGGGAAAGTGGACCAATAGAAATAGATCAATGTGGTGATCCTAATAAAGTGTTACGTATATAGATATATGAAAATACATTGTCTACATAGACAAATAATCAATATCTCTATCTGTGTGGTAAATGAATATTTATTGCTGCCCTACTACAAACGACATTTTTTGGCTTGGGTTCATTGAACCTCATTATTCCATATCCTCTCTTTTTATTTTAAATTGTACACAGTATATATAGTTTTTAATATTACCAACAGAAAAGTAGACAGTTTTGCTCTTACATATGTTAACGATTCTATATACTACTTTGTTGTATACTTTGTTAAATAGGATTGTAGATATTATGTTGCGATAAACATTGAAAAAAGTTGAACTATGTGGATAGAAAATTCACCTAGCAACAACTGAGCAATAACATTGTCTCCCCACTACTGGTTAAAACATTAACTGAAACGAGGCTTCCGTTTTTTGTAAATGGTCGTCACGTGATCAGAGGGGTGTTTAAAGGTTGGCGGTTTAGCTTACTCTGTAAGTCACTATTGAGAAAGATTCGGCAAAACGCGTCTAGTGACGCAACAGTGGGAGTCGGAGGTATTTACTATAGTACACAGTACATCTATTAGAACTCGATCCAGTTCTGTACAACTTTGTTTTTTACAATTATTTAATAAAAGTTACATTTTAATGACACAACTGGATGGGACTTTTGTCTTTCTACAAGGGAGACTATCTTTGTTGACCGTTAAGAATTTGTATATACACGCCAAACTTTTGATTTTTTTTCTATTAGAAACATTATCAGCATGCAAAGGGTTGTTATGACAGATGCCACATAATTGAGCTGAAGAACTAACAACAGTTAATTTACAGCAGACACAGATAACTTTGGTAGAACTGTGTTCAGGCAGCATGGTTTCTACAGCAACATCAGAGGCAGGATCAGACTGAGACATCTTGTAAAATGTAAAAAGAAAAAAGAAAAAATCAACAACATTTAAACAAAATATCCAATTTCCTCATATAGCAGTTTCAGGAATGGGAAAAAATGCTTATGCTAAAGTAAGATGCAAAAAAACAAGCATCATGGCACTCTAAACATAAAGAGAACCAGAAGCAATAAAGGAAGAGGAGTAATATAACGAAAAACTTTGGCGCCAAGTATGATGCATTACGCAAAACGAAGAGAAAATTTTCTGGCGCCAACACTAATACCAGGAAATGATGCAACTCGCATCATAATGAGTGCAATTCCGCACAAAAAACACTAACGTCAACAAAGACGCAGGAAATGACGAGACTTGTGTCACTACAGGCGCAACTTCACCCCAAAAAATTTTGCCGCCAACAATGACGCAATAAATAACAGCATTTTGCGTCCTTGCAAGCCTAGTTTGCCCGCGAAAATTTGTCTTCACTTTTTTAGTGTCATACCAATACAAACAAAAGAAATAAACATAAGAATGCCTAAACATTTGTAATTGCAATATTGTAATATTTTTGGCCATGACTGTATATATATATATATATATATATATAATTATATGAATTATTATTATATGTTATATACAGTATATAGAGGAAACAGACTGACTGCACTCATTCGATTTAGCAAACATAAAATGATTTATTTCATGGGCGCAGTTGAAACCAGATTAAAGGGACAGTCTACCATAGAATTGTTATTGTTTTAAAAGATAGATAATCTCTTCATTACCCATTCCCCAGTTTTGCATAACCAACACAGTTATATTAATGTACTTTTTACCTTTGTGATTACCTTGTATCTAGGAACCTTCTTCCAGCCCCCTGATCACATGACTGTGACTGTTTATTATCTATTGTCTTAAATTTAGCATTGGTTTGTGCTAGATCTTAAATAACCCCCTGTGCCTGAACACAGTGTTATCTATATGGCCTACGTGTACTTTCTGTCTCTTTGTGTTGAAAAGAGATTTAAAAAGCATGTGATAAGAGGCAGCCCCCAAAGGCTTAGAAATTAGCATAAGAGCCCTACCTATGTTTAGTTTAAACTAAGAATACCAAGAGAAAAAAGCAAATTTGATGATAAAACATAATTTATGTAAGAACTTACCTGATAAATTCATTTCTTTCATATTAGCAAGAGTCCATGAGCTAGTGACGTATGGGATATACATTCCTACCAGGAGGGGCAAAGTTTCCCAAACCTCAAAATGCCTATAAATACACCCCTCACCACACCCACAAATCAGTTTAACGAATAGCCAAGAAGTGGGGTGATAAGAAAAAAGTGTGAAGCATAAATATAAGGAATTGGAATAATTGTGCTTTATACAAAAAAATCATAACCACCAAAAAAAGGGTGGGCCTCATGGACTCTTGCTAATATGAAAGAAATGAATTTATCAGGTAAGTTCTTACATAAATTATGTTTTCTTTCATGTAATTAGCAAGAGTCCATGAGCTAGTGACGTATGGGATAATGACTACCCAAGATGTGGATCTTTCCACGCAAGAGTCACTAGAGAGGGAGGGATAAAAATAAAGACAGCCAATTCCTGCTGAAAATAATCCACACCCAAAATAAAGTTTAATGAAAAACATAAACAGAAGATTCAAACTGAAACCGCTGCCTGAAGTACTTTTCTACCAAAAACTGCTTCAGAAGAAGAAAATACATCAAAATGGTAGAATTTAGTAAAAGTATGCAAAGAGGACCAAGTTGCTGCTTTGCAAATCTGATCAACCGAAGCTTCATTCCTAAACGCCCAGGAAGTAGAAACTGACCTAGTAGAATGAGCTGTAATCCTTTGAGGCGGAGTTTTACCCGACTCGACATAGGCATGATGAATTAAAGATTTCAACCAAGATGCCAAAGAAATGGCAGAAGCTTTCTGGCCTTTTCTAGAACCGGAAAAGATAACAGACTAGAAGTCTTTCGGAAAGACTTAGTAGCTTCAACATAATATTTCAAAGCTCTAACAACATCCAAAGAATGCAACGATTTCTCCTTAGAATTCTTAGGATTAGGACATAATGAGGGAACCACAATTTCTCTACTAATGTTGTTGGAATTCACAACCTTAGGTAAAAATTCAAAAGAAGTTCGCAACACCGCCTTATCCTGATGAAAAATCAGAAAAGGAGACTCACAAGAAAGAGCAGATAATTCAGAGACTCTTCTGGCAGAAGAGATCGCCAAAAGGAACAAAACTTTCCAAGAAAGTAATTTAATGTCCAATGAATGCATGGGTTCAAAAGGAGGAGCTTGAAGAGCCCCCAGAACCAAATTCAAACTCCAAGGAGGAGAAATTGACTTAATGACAGGTTTTATACGAACCAAAGCTTGTACAAAACAATGAATATCAGGAAGATTAGCAATCTTTCTGTGAAAAAGAACAGAAAGAGCAGAGATTTGTCCTTTCAAAGAACTTGCGGATAAACCTCTATCTAAACCATCCTGAAGAAACTGTAAAATTCTCGGAATTCTAAAAGAATGCCAAGAAAAATGATGAGAAAGACACCAAGAAATATAAGTCTTCCAGACTCTATAATATATCTCTCTAGATACAGATTTACGAGCCTGTAACATAGTATTAATCACAGAGTCAGAGAAACCTCTTTGACCAAGAATCAAGCGTTCAATCTCCATACCTTTAAATTTAAGGATTTGAGATCCTGATGGAAAAAAGGACCTTGCGACAGAAGGTCTGGTCTTAGCGGAAGAGTCCACGGATGGCAAGAGGCCATCCGGAAAGATCCGCATACCAAAACCTGTGAGGCCATGCAGGAGCTACCAGCAGAACAAACGAGCATTCCTTCAGAATCTTGGAGATTACTCTTGGAAGAAGAACTAGAGGCGGAAAGATATAGGCAGGATGATACTTCCAAGGAAGTGATAATGCATCCACTGCTTCCGCCTGAGGATCCCGGGATCTGGACAGATACCTGGGAAGTTTCTTCTTTAGATGAGACGCCATCAGATCTATTTCTGGAAGCTCCCACATTTGAACAATCTGAAGAAATACCTCTGGGTGAAGAGACCATTCGCCCGGATGCAACGTTTGGCGACTGAGATAATCCGCTTCCCAATTGTCTATACCTGGGATATGAACCACAGAGATTAGACAGGAGCTGGATTCCGCCCAAACCAGAATTCGAGATACTTCTTTCATAGCCAGAGGACTGTGAGTCCCTCCTTGATGATTGATGTATGCCACAGTTGTGACATTGTCTGTCTGAAAACAAATGAACGATTCTCTCTTCAGAAGAGGCCAAGACTGAAGAGCTCTGAAAATTGCATGGAGTTCCAAAATATTGATCGGTAAACTCACCTCCTGAGATTCCCAAACTCCTTGTGCCGTCAGAGAACCCCACACAGCTCCCCAACCTGTAAGACTTGCATCTGTTGAAATTACAGTCCAGGTCGGAAGAACAAAAGAAGCCCCCTGAATTAAACGATGGTGATCTGTCCACCACGTTAGAGAGTGTCGTACAATCGGTTTTAAAGATATTAATTGAGATATCTTTGTGTAATCCCTGCACCATTGGTTCAGCATACAGAGCTGAAGAGGTCGCATGTGAAAACGAGCAAAGGGGATCGCGTCCGATGCAGCAGTCATAAGACCTAGAATTTCCATGCATAAGGCTACCGAAGGGAATGATTGTGACTGAAGGTTTCGACAAGCTGAAATCAATTTTAGACGTCTCTTGTCTGTCAAAGACAGAGTCATGGACACTGAATCTATCTGGAAACCCAGAAAGGTTACCCTTGTCTGAGGAATCAATGAACTTTTTAGTGAATTGATCCTCCAACCATGATCTTGAAGAAACAACACGAGTCGATTCGTATGAGATTCTGCTAAATGTAAAGACTGAGCAAGTACCAAGATATCGTCCAAATAAGGAAATACCACAATACCCTGTTCTCTGATTACAGACAGAAGGGCACCGAGAACCTTTGTAAAAATTCTTGGAGCTGTAGCTAGGCCAAACGGCAGAGCCACAAACTGGTAATGCTTGTCCAGAAAAGAGAATCTCAGGAACTGATAATGATCTGGATGAATCGGAATATGCAGATATGCATCCTGTAAATCTATTGTGGACATATAATGCCCTTGCTGAACAAAAGGCAAGATAGTCCTTACAGTTACCATTTTGAACGTTGGTATCCTTACATAACGATTCAATATTTTTAGATCCAGAACTGGTCTGAAGGAATTCTCCTTCTTTGGTACAATGAAGAGATTCGAATAAAACCCCAGCCCCTGTTCCAGAACTGGAACTGGCATAATTACTCCAGCTAACTCTAGATCTGAAACACATTTCAGAAATGCTTGAGCTTTCACTGGATTTACTGGGACACGGGAAAGAAAAAATCTCTTTGCAGGAGGTCTTATCTTGAAACCAATTCTGTACCCTTCTGAAACAATGTTCTGAATCCAAAGATTGTGAACAGAATTGATCCAAATTTCTTTGAAAAAACGTAACCTGCCCCCTACCAGCTGAGCTGGAATGAGGGCCGCACCTTCATGTGGACTTAGAGGCTGGCTTTGCTTTTCTAGAAGGCTTGGATTTATTCCAGACTGGAGATGGTTTCCAAACTGAAACTGCTCCTGAGGATGAAGGATCAGGTTTTTGTTCTTTGTTGAAACGAAAGGAACGAAAACGATTATTAGCCCTGTTTTTACCCTTAGATTTTTTATCCTGTGGTAAAAAAGTTCCTTTCCCACCAGTAACAGTTGAGATAATAGAATCCAACTGAGAACCAAATAATTTGTTACCCTGGAAAGAAATGGAAAGTAGAGTCGATTTAGAGGACATATCAGCATTCCAAGTTTTAAGCCATAAAGCTCTTCTAGCTAAAATAGCTAGAGACATAAACCTGACATCAACTCTGATAATATCAAAAATGGCATCACAGATAAAATTATTAGCATGTTGAAGAAGAATAATAATATTATGAGAATCATGATCTGTTACTTGTTGCGCTAAAGTTTCCAACCAAAAAGTTGAAGCTGCAGCAACATCAGCCAATGATATAGCAGGTCTAAGAAGATTACCTGAACACAAATAAGCTTTTCTTAGAAAGGATTCAATTTTCCTATCTAAAGGATCTTTAAACGAAGTACCATCTGACGTAGGAATAGTAGTACGTTTAGCAAGGGTAGAAATAGCCCCATCAACTTTAGGGATTTTGTCCCAAAATTCTAATCTGTCAGACGGCACAGGATATAATTGCTTAAAACGTTTAGAAGGAGTAAATGAATTACCCAAATTATTCCATTCTCTGGAAATTACTTCAGAAATAGCACCAGGAACAGGAAAAACTTCTGGAATAACCACAGGAGATTTAAAGACCTTATCTAAACGTTTAGATTTAGTATCAAGAGGACCAGAATCCTCAATTTCTAAAGCAATTAGTACTTCTTTAAGTAAAGAACGAATAAATTCCATTTTAAAAAAATATGAAGATTTATCAGCATCAACCTCTGAGACAGAATCCTCTGAACCAGAAGAGTCATTAGAATCAGAATGATGTTCATTTAAAAATTCATCTGTATAAAGAGAAGTTTTAAAAGATTTTTTATGTTTACTAGAAGGAGGAATAACAGACATAGCCTTCTTGATGGATTCAGAAACAAAATCTCTTATGTTATCAGGAACATTCTGAACATTAGATGTTGATGGAACTGCAACAGGTAATGGTACATTACTAAAGGAAATATTATCTGCATTAACAAGTTTGTCATGACAATTAATACAAACAACAGCTGGAGGAACAGCTACCAAAAGTTTACAGCAGATACACTTAGCTTTGGTAGTTCCAGCACCAGACAACGATTTTCCTGAAGTATCTTCTGACTCAGATGCAACGTGAGACATCTTGCAATATGTAAGAGAAAAAACAACATGTAAAGCAAAATTGATCAAATTCCTTAAATGACAGTTTCAGGAATGGGAAAAAATGCCAAGGAACAAGCTTCTAGCAACCAGAAGCAAAGAAAAATGAGACTTAAATAATGTGGAGACAAAGGTGACGCCCATATTTTTTTAGCGCCAAATAAGACGCCCACATTATTTGGCGCCTAAATGCTTTTGGCGCCAAAATGACGCCACGTCCGGAACGCCGACATTTTTGGCGCAAAAGAACGTCAAAAAATGACGTAACTTCCGGCGACACGTATGACGCCGGAAACAGAAAGATTTTTTGCGCCAAAAAAATCTGCGCCAAAAATGACGCAATAAAATGAAGCATTTTCAGCCCCCGCGAGCCTAACAGCCCACAGGGAAAAAAGTCAAATTTTTAAGGTAAGAAAAATAATTGATTCAAGTGCATTATCCCAAATATGAAACTGACTGTCTGAAAATAAGGAATGTTGAACATCCTGAGTCAAGGCAAATAAATGTTTGAATACATATATTTAGAACTTTATTAAAAAAGTGCCCAACCATAGCTTAGAGTGTCACAGAAAATAAGACTTACTTACCCCAGGACACTCATCTACATGTTTGTAGAAAGCCAAACCAGTACTGAAACGAAAATCAGCAGAGGTAATGGTATATATATAAGAGTATATCGTCGATCTGAAAAGGGAGGTAAGAGATGAATCTCTACGACCGATAACAGAGAACCTATGAAATAGACCCCGTAGAAGGAGATCACTGCATTCAAATAGGCAATACTCTCCTCACATCCCTCTGACATTCACTGCACGCTGAGAGGAAAACCGGGCTCCAACCTGCTGCGGAGCGCATATCAACGTAGAATCTAGCACAAACTTACTTCACCACCTCCATAGGAGGCAAAGTTTGTAAAACTGATTTGTGGGTGTGGTGAGGGGTGTATTTATAGGCATTTTGAGGTTTGGGAAACTTTGCCCCTCCTGGTAGGAATGTATATCCCATACGTCACTAGCTCATGGACTCTTGCTAATTACATGAAAAAAAAGTAAATTGGAAAGTTGATTAAAATTAAAAGTCCTATCTGAATAATGAAAGTTTAATTTATACTAGACTGTCCCTTTAATATCACAAACATATTTTTAAAGCATACAAGACGCCTCCCCCAGTAGATAATTACACCCACAGGTGTTTGTTACCATAGAGACCACAGTGTTAACAATTGGTGTACATGAATAGTGCATACTAGAAAAAAACTTAATTTATTCTTACCTGATAAAAAAAATTTTTCTTGGTAGTGGTATTGAGTCTGCGAGATCTATTCTTACATATGGGAAATATATCACCTGGCCAGCAGGAGGCGGCAAAGACACCCCAAACAGAGCTTTTACTTTCCCCCCCCCCTACCTCACCTTCCCTCCCAGTAGTTCATATCTGAGGATAGGGAAAGCAAGTAAGTTAACAGGAGTGAAGAAGTGTAACTAGGACTGCCGCCATACAAATTTTTTTAGGGTGTGTTCATGGAAGGGCAGGATTGACAGGCAAGGCATTCAACTAGTTGCTAGGCACCACCGTCTGAAGATATTTTCTGCCAAAAGATGCCTCTGCATAGGCAAAAACATCAAACTGATAAAAATGTCTTATGGTATGAATTGAAGACCAGGTAGCAGCTTTGCAGATTTGTTCCATCAAAGCCTAATTCTTGAAGGCCCAAGATGTAGATACTGAACAGGTAGAATGAGCAGTAACATGAGTCAGAGGCTGATGACCTGCCTCCAAGTAAGACATACAAATGATGTTCCTCAACCAAGAAGACAAGGAAACATCAGTAGCCTTTTGACCCTTGCGCTTACCAGAGAAAATCACAAACAAGCTTGATGATTGACAAAAATTCAGGTAGCACAAAGGTAAAACTTTTAGGACCTGACCAAATCTAGATTGTGTATCAACCTCTCCTTGGAAAAACAAGGATTTAGAAACAATAATGGCACAGTAATCTCATAATTTATATTGTCTGTCAATACTACCTTGTTCTCAACACAGCCTTATCTTGGTGAAACACCAGATAAGAAGGATTGTACTGGAGAGCTGACAATTCCAG